>NC_064263.1:909090-1212121 GCF_003254725.2 Canis lupus dingo | reverse complement strand
CAAGTAGATAAAAACTTATGTTCACACCAAATCCCATGCACAAATACCAATAGCACCTTTACCCACAATTACCAAAACCTGTAAAAGTTTTTCAGGAACCAGGCAAGGTTGGATTGTATCCACACTTTATTTATTCATATAAATAATAAACCATGGCATATCCATACAATAGAATACAACACAGCAGTAAAGAATGAACTACTAATACATGTAACAAAATGGATAAGTCTCAAATGCAGTATGTTGAGAAAGAAACCAGGCTCAAAAGGCTATGTGTTTATTTCTTTTATGACATTCTGGAAGAAGCAAAGCTATAGGGGCAGACAATAAATCAATGGTTGCCAGAGTTTGGGTATGTGGGGAGGACTTGACTATAAAAGGACATGGGAAAACTTGAGGGTGAAAGAACTATTCTATATCTTGATTTCATGGGAAAGGAGAAAATACTGAGTCTGTTTAAGCATTCCAAATGATTCTAATGCAGAGTCAAATTTGGAAAGTTTGCACTAAGGCAATAGTTTTCAGCAGCATTGTTTCCTCACTTTGGTATATCATGATTGGGTGTATACTATGTCACAATTATTGTGTTTCTAATAACAACATAAGAAGTTTATAGTTGACATTTTTATATTTAAATTAAGAAAACTCAAATGTAGTTCAAGAATAATGTCTTTTTATTTCTTCCTTTTTTTCTTACTTCCCTATAAAAAGCTATTTTCAGTGGAAAAGAAAAAAAAAAGGTGGAGCACCCATAACCCAAGAAATCTGGATTTAATGTTCATTCCAGTAACCACTATGCTATGCAGAGTTGCCCATCCAAAAGAAGGATCAGAAGCACTCACATGAGATGAACAATAAAATATGTTTACAATGGTGTCCAAGGGTCATGTTAACTCTTCTAGTTTCTGCTATAATGTGGTTCAAAGTGTCCTGGTTCATTTAAACATTCCACAGAACATTTAATTGGTATATTGCATTCATGGGATTGTGGTAATCAGACCAGATGAGCAAGAGCTGGCAAGTACAATAGGGGTCTTGGTAAGAAGTATGCACTCCAGGATAAAACAGATAAATTCTATGAAGGTTTAGGGACCCACATCTGGAATTTGGGAAGATGGGGAGATCCAGTGGTCTGGGTCATGCTGGCAACATTGTCTCAAGAATGAAGGAAAAAGGGATGCCTGGGTGGCTCAGTGGTTAAGCCTTTGGCTCAGGGCGTGATCCCAGAGTCCAGGGATCAAGTCCCACATTGGGCTCCCTACATGGATCCTGCTTCTCTCTCTGCCTATGTCTCTGCCTCTCTCTTTCTGTGTCTCTCATGAATAAATAAATAAAATCTTTTCAAAAAAATGGAATAAAGGAAGAATCATTACACCTCCGAAATCTCATCACCAGGCAGGAAACTCAGTCATCTGGCTGGCTTTTGCATGTTCTAGATACAGGATATTTCACACTTAGAAATGCTGTTTTAATCAATTTTCAAGTCCTACAGAGGTGTACAGCTTTGAAGTGGGCTTAGAGCAAGAAACAGTTCTGCATCAAGTCCAGGCTGTCATGGAAATGGTTCTGCTACTCAGGCCTTGGCAGTTCCAATGGGTCAAGAGGCTTCTATAGTGGGAAAAGATGCTTTGTGAAGCTAATGGAAATCTCCAATAGAACAATCACAATATAGGTTTTCTAGGGATCTGGTACAAGGATTTCAGCAAAAAAACTATACATCTTTCAAAACATCTGGTATGTTGCTGAATTCTAGGGAAAATGAAATCTCTGATCTTGGAAGATCAAAAGACCATTAACCTAGAGCTGCCCATCATAAGTCCCCTACAGTCATATATACCAAGTCATAAGTAGACAGAATAGCTATATATGATAAGATGAGACAATAAGTCCAGGGAGCATACTGAGCATGGGTAAGGCCAGAAGGTAAAAGTAAGTACATAAGCATAGTCCAGAATTCCATGTCATCCATCAATACTATATCTGTGACTCTCTAACAGCTCACACCTATGACTATGGAGGAAAGGTGGGAAAGGTGCCTTTATAAACCAGCTGATGAAGGGAAAAACTGAGCCTGGTTAACAAATAGGTCTGCTCAATATGTATGTGCAAACTGAAGGTGGATGGCTGCTGCATTAAAACTTCACTGAAGAATGACCTGAAAGATAGCAGTGAGGAAAATCCTTTCAACGGATACAAGTCTGAGTATGTACCTAGTCACCCACTTTGTTGGAATGCAAGTGGTAAGAATATACATGAACTTATGGGCAGTGGTGAATGGCTTGACTGGTTGGTGAGGAGACTCAGAGGACAAAGATTTGAGAATCAGAGATACAAAGTATAGGAAACAGCTTGTGGAAAAATCTAGAAAGTGGGCACAAAAATGTGATAATAATTGTATTGCATTGTAACACCTACTGAAGAGCAACCACTTTTAAAAAGACAACAAACAAATAGACCAAACGACTCAACCAGTTAGCATCGGATTCTCTCATCATTCACCCCATTGTCATGGTTAAAGAGATGGAAACTGTGAGCCCAGCCTCACAATTTCCCTCCCAATAAGGCTGATCTGGCTATAGCCACTACTGAATGTTCAACCTGTGAGAACCAGAGAGGCATACTGAGGCCCTGATAGAGCACAATAGTCTACAGAGACCAGCCAGCCACTTGATGTTAAGTGGATTACTTTTCCTCCTGGTGTGAGTTTGCCGATCTTGCCAGGAGACCTGAGCCAGCACTGCTATCTTCAGGCATATAAAGTGTTGGAACCACCAGAACATTCCACTGCAAAATATTGCTTCAGGCTAAGGGACCCACTTTAAAGCAAACATGTGTAGCAGTGGGCACATAATGTCTAAGAACCAGTCTACTGGTTCTTCCACTTGTCACACTACTCGATAACTTTCAGTATGAGATAGTGGAAGGACCTTTTGAAGTTGTAGCTGCAGCCATAATTGCCCCTGATCTTCAGGAAAAGGTAGGGCTACTATTACACAGTGGGGGGAAGGAAGAATTATTTGGCAGCTAAGTGATCTATCAGGACACCTACTGGTACTTCACATCCTAATTTTGCTAGTAAATGGACAAGTAGAGCAATCACAGCCTGAGAAGAATATAGTGACCAGAGACTTGGACCCCTCAGGGATGAGAGTCTGAGTCACACCACCAAGTAATCCCTCTAGCCCAACAGAGATGCTAGCCAAGATGATGGGAATCTAGAACAGAAGGTTGAGGAGGGAGATAATGAGTGTTTGCTGTAGTTTCAAAAGTAGTTTCAATAGCTGAGGCTATAATTCATCTCACTAACCTTCTTCTTAGGAATTTCCCAGAAAACAGACCATCCCAGGTAAAGTTTTACCATATGGGAGTAACTTACTAGAAAACACAAATATATCTGACAAGTGCAAGGGATAAACTATAGTGGTTGCTGAGGACTGAGGCACTCATGCTTCCAGAAGCCAGGAGTGCTGGCTACTGATGTGGATGATTACAATCGTCCTTAGCTACAGGAAATTGCTTCACTCCAAGTTGGACTCCCTCCCCAGCCTATTGAATTTTGAAAATATTCAGTAATTGTTCAATGCAAAATACAGAGACCTAGTCCCTTTGTCTTAGTTCCCAGCAAATTTAAAAGGCCCTACCTCCAAACTTCCCTATAAGATTACCTAAGATTTCTGTTACTATCCCCAATTCTGCACCCCTCACTATCTTACAAGTGCTGTATCTGATAGCAATCCCCAGTAAATAATCTTTGTTTCAGAGTCTGTTTTCTGGGGAATCTGGCTTAAGACACCGACGACTGTAAATTTCTGGCCAAACTTCCAAAATTAGGATCAAGAAATCTATAATTTTAATTAGCACCCCCAGGAGATTCAGGCATAGTCGGACCAAGGGCTGTACTTTGAGAAACTGGATTCAGAAAGTAGGGGAAAGGAAGAATTATTTGGCAGCTAAACGATCCATCAGGACACCTGCTGGTACTTCATGTCATAATTTCGCTAGTAAATGGACAAGTACAACAATCACAGCCTGAGTGGTTGGCTGTGGACTAGCTATAATCTAATATTGTAAAAGGAAAGTTTCTAGCATCCTGTTACCAGAATCCATGAGGTTTCCTCCCTACCCTTACATTCGATCTCCAGAAGACAGGGCAGTGAAGTTCCAGCTGTAGCACCCAAGTTAAGCCATCACTTTGCTATAAGATGGTGGCCTACTTGAGCATCAGACTAGTCCCCTATCTTATTTTGATTTCTATAACCGTGTTTCTTCTGACTCTATAATAAAGCTACCTTCTCAAATAAAGAAATTCCAGTACCAAAATTTGCACACTGTTATTTATTATTGGTCTTTCCTATATTCATTCACAAGCTAGTGTGATTAGAGCTTAAGGTAAGCCAGCTAAGTCCAAGATATGGAAACAGAGCTGTGATTATATATCCCCACCTTTCATTTTTCCAATTCACTTTCCTCAGAACACCTAAGAGTCTCTAGTTCCAGCCCACATGATAATTACTACTACTTATCTTTCCCATTATTACTACCAAGGCACTGAAATATCAGGATCTACTGATCTTAATTTGGGTCTATTAATATTATTGTCTTTTCTTAGGATTCATTCTCAGAGTAACTATTCTTCCTATGTCTCCTTCCTAGGACTCTGACCTTGTATGTTTTGTCAAAATTGAAATAATCTCCATTCCTTCTCACAAAATCTTAGTAGTTCAATTTATTCATACGTTCCTGAGTGAAAAGGTGGAGAAAAATAGGGTCCATCTTTAATCTCTGGATTCAGAGTTTCTTCAGAGCTATATCTTCCTAACATTTCATCCATCATGACAGATTTGTCTATTTAAAACAGAAAGTGAGTAATTATGGGTGAGTTATTAGTGATTCCTTAAATACTCATTCCAATCCAAGAAGAGTAATGAAGTGAATAAGAAAAGTTACTCAAACCACAGTTCTCATTCAAGTCATCTTTCAAAGGGATGATCACTCTGGATTGGAAGCATCCTTTTTACATAACTTCATTTATTACTCACTTTTCCAATCTCTTGCTTACTTTAGGCAATGACCAGAGTGATACATTCCAATTGATCTATTCAACTCTTGCTTTCTCTGGCTATAGTCTTTATGGAAACAGCACAATGATTAAAAGTACAGGTTTGCAAACAAACCAACCAAATTCAAATCTCAATTGTGCCGTCTTAGACAAGTTAATTAGTTCTATTTTCCTCTTTCTAAAATGGAAATACTAATACCCATTTCATGGAGTTGTCAGGAAAAATAAATAAAGTAATGCATACAATATGTGTATACTGGCATCCAGAATATGGGTGTTTAATAAATAATAGCTGCTATTTTTGCTACCTTTACAGCATTGTCACCAGGAAAGCACACTGTCAAAATTTCACTAAGGAATAAATGAAAATCACCTGTAAAGAAATTGGGACGGGATCCCTGAAGTCATTTTTTAAATGTTACCAAAAACACTTGTTTGTAGTCTGTAGAGAGGGTACAGCTTGACAAAAAGTCCCAGATCCAATTCTTTTTTATTTTTAATAGTTCTATCTTGGCAGTGCCTTTCTGTCTCAATTTTACATTCCTATAAGAATTTTTTAAACTGCCATCATCAAAGATATGCCCTCATCTTATTTTGGCTTTTAGTTTTGTTGAGAAAAATAAAAGCTTTTAATTATTCATTTAAGCATGTATTTAAGGTAAGATGCATTTAATAAGAAACCATCTGAATCAGAGTGTCCACATACTAACATTTTTTTAGTAAGATTTCATCTCTTGTGTGTTGAAAATTAACACAAATTCAACCAAGAAAATTTAAGGCACAATTTATCTAGACATCATGGACACATTTGATTCAGTATCGTCCCAAACAGAATCTGCAAGACCAGCAACGGTATTTGGCTATAAACTACTTCAGTGAGTAACACACTCTAATGAAGGATGAAGATGAATTATCTTGGTTAGTGGTAATGCTTCAGCATGGAGAGCAGGAACAAGTACCGCTACAAATGACTATTAAGCTTACTTTCTTTCCCCACTTTCAGGGACTGGAGAAAATAAATATTTAATAAAAGAAGAAAATGGGGCACTATAAAACCAAACTGGGAAGCTAGCAGAGCTTTATTGAGAAAAAGTATTGGATTCTAAGATCAAATACAAGCCAAAGCAATTCACACACCAGAGAAGAGGGGCCTAGTGTTTTCAATATATTTGCAATAAGATAAAGTTCCATAGGCATCCAGGAAATCATGGACACTGAAATTGGAAGAATCATCTGGTGTGGTATTTCTAAACTTTAATCATTCTACAGCGACTTTTGTCACATCTACAAATAGTTTACTTAATATTTTACTACCAATTGTCCTTAATTTTTGCATTTAAAAGTTTATATTCAAGGGGCACTCAAGTGGCTCAGTCCGTTAAGTGTCTGACTCTTGATTTCTGATCAGGTCATGATCTCAGGGTTGTGGGATCAAGCCCCATGTTGGGCTCTACGCTGAGCTTAAGGTTCTCTCTCCCTCTCCTTCTGTCGCTCCCCCTCCATGCTCACTTGTGCATTCTCTCTCTCTCTTTCTCTCAAAAATAAATAATAAATAAATAAATAAATAAATAAATAAATAAATACAAACAAATAGGATTTTTTTAAAGTTTATGTGCAAGAGAAAACTTACATTTTTGCTTTGAGTACATTATCACATATAATATTATGTTAAAGTACTAGTCATTTTGTCCTAATACACATTAAAGCAAACATCTAACATTTAAGATTTATTCATTGACAATCCACCTCAAATTATTTTGTATGCCACAAATGGTACTTGTAATAGACATTGGAAAACATTAAACTAGTTTAACCTTCTATACGTGAGAACTGTATCAGACAAATTTTCTATACCTCCCCCAGGGTCCCTGGAAGATATGTCTCCCAGATCCTCAGCTGCTCTGTCTACCTCAGGCGTCACCGCTGTGTCCACAGGATTCTTCCATCTGAGACCAACAGGCCACATGATCAGGAGTCCTAGGTGCCTCCCACCTTTGACTACCTCAAAGCAACATGGCTGACCAACCCCACATGGAGTTACTGGCTGTTTTCACCACTTCCAGATTTAGACAGACATCACACCAGGCATAGATCTGACACAGAGCAACTTTCAGTAGTGCTGGATGATAAAATCCAGAAGTGCAAGGGAGTTAACCCACAGAATAAATTTTGGCTTTTAATTCCTGTATTTGTTTTGCTCCCACAGACTGATCTAGGCACAGTTTCTCTTTAAACCCATCCCCAAAATTCCCTTAAAAAAGATGGACTATGAAGCACCCTACTGTGTCCCTCTGAGGCCTCTGAGGCCTCTTATAAAATGGAACCTGACTTCTCATCGCTTCACAGCTCCCCTTGCTTCACATGCCCTCTTCTTCACTCTGTGCCCTACTTTAGTATCCCTCAAATAAAACATCAACACTTTAACACTTTAACACTTTCCTCAAGATCTATTTTTTAGATTAAGATCAGATTTCTTTTAAATGCCTTTTCAATTCTTCCCGGCAAGTCATTCAAGTCAGTCTGCTTGACGATCTCTAATGATGTACAACTTATTGACACACAAGTGATCCTTTCTGATTTCACACAGCTCTTATTAGTAGACTACTCCTATAGTGAAGTGTAACCTGTTACAACCTCACTGAGTGCCTTCTCTGAGTCCAGTACTGGTGAGCCCTAGCAAGGAAGAATGAGAAGAATTTGCTGTGGTACTAGTCCTCACAAGCATGTAGGAAGGCACAGTGTGTTTATATAAAATCACTAAAGAATCATATTTATCTGGTACCAATCTGTAACAGCTTGTCCCACAGTGCCCAGAAAATGAGAAAAATAAGCTGTGGAGAAATTTTATAAAATTAACTTTATTCATTTATAGAACTGTCTGTTATTCTGAGATTATACCCTTCCTGCCTTTTTGGTATTTGGAATGTCCCTTCTTTTATTAAATGATGATGATAACAGATAAAAATAGCTTAAATGCTCCTCCTTGGCTGTATAAAAAAAATGACAATTTTGTAATAGTCCCCACATTTGTTTTTAAAATTAAAGGTCTTGGGCAGCCCTGGGTGGCTCAGCAGTTTAGCACCGCCTTTGGCCCAGGGTGTGATTCTGGAGACCCGGGATCGAGTCCAAGATTGGGCTCCCTGCATGGAGCCTGCTTCTCCCTCTGCCTGTGTCTCTGCCTCTCTCTCTCTCTCTCTCTCTCTCTGTGCCTCTCATGAATAAATAAATAAAATCTTTTAAAAAATAAATAAATAAAATTAAAGGTCTTAATGACTGAACGGACAACTAAATAAATAAGATTAAAAGTTAAACAGAGATGAAAGTTGAGATATCAGACAAACCCAACAGGGTATGCTATTATTATTATTAATATTAATTATTAATATTTAAAAACTGCCCATGACTAAGAGATTAGGTTACATGTTCTAGTCTATGTTGTAGAAAGTCTTAGTTGATATTTTCCAATCTAGATCCTTAAGTACTTACCAGGATGAGAAATATTTGATCATATGTCAGATTTATGAGTAAACTTTAGTCTTCCATTGCTACTTATACTGGCATCTCAGCTTTTTTTTCAGGTTCATTTAACATTTGTACTATGTGAAACAACTATCATATCAGATTGTCAATAGTAAATTTGCTATCAACCTGGTAATCATTTTCATTACTCCCCAAATTGCTATTGTGTCCTTCCATGAAATGATTGATATGCTGTGTCTGTTTTGACATATCACACTAATGAAGAAGGGAAACAGTGAAGAAAAAAATTGTAATGATGTATTCTAGATGATGGAAATGTGGTTGTAGGGCAATGGGAGGTGATTACTAGCAATATCTCCTTTAGTTTAGACTCAGGGGACATAGGCAGGTCAGAACTTCCTCCAAAATAGATTCTCCTGATGCCAGACACCAAGGCAGCTTTTGAGACTGATGACCTTAGTGATCTTATCTAAAAGCACTGTAACTACAGGGAACCCGACTCCAAAGACAGCATAGTGACTTCCCAAAGAGATGGTCCAACTGCACCCATATAACAATAATAGAAGTCATAATAAATAATGATAACAATAATTTATGGAGCACTTATTATGCTACCAGGCCATGTAGTAAGTACTTTACATGCATTATACCACTCATCCCATTGTATATTGTCTATCTTCCTCACAACAGTGTAAGCTCCAAGGTACAAGGAGCTGGCCTACCTTGTTCAGCATGTATCATAGTTTCCTACAATAGCACCTGACACACAGGATATTCTCAATAAATATTCATTCAAAAAAGGAATGAATGCATGCATGAATGAATGACCATCTCCTTCTTCGAACTTGGTATTCAGGATCTTCAGATAAAACTAGATAATTCTAAAGAGAAATCTGGAAAACTCTGAAGAAGCTGAAAACACAGATAGGTTATGAACTATGTTTTTTAAAAGCCTGTAAAGGTTTAAGAGTTCTTCATCAACTATAAATCTGAATCAATAGTGAATTTACATTTTAACTAACTGAAAAATATTTTATTGTTCTTTATCAATATGCTCCTATATGAGTTCAAGGAGAGTTTTTAAACAAAGATAATCAATGATCTAATGAGAAATCAGGATCATGTAACAACAGAGGACAAAAGGACTACATTTAAACATGCAATTTTCCTGAAGTTGATTGAAGAATTAGGGCAGTCCATGTGCCCTAATTCTTGTGAATAAGTCGCTCAATATATGGGTGTCAAACAGCCTGGCTATCTCCCAAACTTCTCTGTAAATACAGTACAACCAAAGCTGCCAGTTTATAGACATTTCAGAACTAAGAAGCTACATTCCACAGTGTCATTGGGAGTATCTGTGATACTCACATTTTGCACAGATACGCAAAATGAAATCTTCATAGATGATTTTAATGATAAGAAAACCAGAGTTAGTGGCAAACTTAACCTTACCTGTTTTCAAGATTTCCCTCAAGATCATCTCATGGTTACTAAGGTGGAAGCATTGTCACACAATGGGGTGGTATTCTCTAATTATTGGGACATCGGTTTAACTGCTTCTGTTGAACATTTGCTGTCTCTGCCCACCTGATTCCCTTAGGCCCAAGGGGCCACACTTGCAGTACAGACATCTTGTCTCAAAATTGCTCTTAGTTCTATCAGCCAAAATGCATCCTGTGACCATTCCTTCTCCAGTCTTGCCACCTCCATAAGCAGAAGCAGATCCTTCACCTCAGTAAAACTATCATAACTGTAACGCTGACCAACATCTTGACTGCCATCTCACAAAGAAGTTGGAGCCAGAACCACTTAGCTAAATTCTTCTGATCTCTTTCTTTCACTAAAAGGGGAATTTTTTTTCAATTCAGGGAAAATTCTTTCTTTTCCTTTTTTTTTTTAAATAGCAAGCTATTATTCCCATACATCCTACTCCTTTGTTAAGGGAACTCTGCAAATTCCGCCCAATTCTCCTAAACCTCCTGCTTTTGAAAGCCAACAAAATGTGTTGGCTATGTCTACCCTCTCTTTGCTCCATATCCCCCTGAGGCAACTAGAACATAGCAAAACCGGCTTGATGGTTTCTGACTTGGTCAAATTTCTATTAATATAGGTACATGTAGCTAAGTTCTGCCGATTCTTAATATTTCTAATTCCTTCCTTCCTTTCATTTTATTACTATCATGTCCATTGAGGACTATATCATTTCGTATCTGAAGTACTACAAAAACCACCTTGGCCTCCTTGGTCTAACTTTATCATGGTTATCAGAGTGGGCTTTCTAACACAAAAATGAAATTGCACCATATTCACTAGCCTGTTTAAATAATAACCACTAGCAAGTGGTTCAGGGCCCCTAGATCACTTTGAAGAATTAATCCAAATAAGAGACCCTTCATGATCTGGTCTCTGCCTCTCCAGCCTTATCCCCAAAGCTGTAACCAGGTAAGAATATGTTGTTCTATTCCAAGTCTTCCTGTCTGTATCCATGTGATTCCCTCTTTCTGAAGCTCTATTCCTTCCAATATTCTCATGTTGAACTAAATTATTCTTTCAGGCTTGCTTTTTTTGGAGAGGGAAAGTGGAGCAGGGAGGGGCAGTGGGAGAGAATCTTAAGCAGGCTCCACAACAGGGACAAAGCCAGTATGGGGTACTATCTCATGACCCCCAAGATCATGACCTCAGCCAAGATCAAGAATCAGATACTTAACTGACTAAACCACTTGGGCACCCTTACATGACACTGTTTAAATGGCATTGTGCCCTGTATATTTTACTAGATGCAATACCATGTGATTATAGAATGATCACTATTTGGTTATTTATTTCAGGTAACATATTAGGTAAGCTAAACAAAGAATTTCAAATGTAAGTCTTGAAACATTATCAAAATGATATTTACTTTAATTTAAAAGTTAATTTGATCTATTTTTACAATTTTTTATCCTTGTTCATTTAAGCCCTTAAATTCATTATCCTTGGATTAGCTGTCAGATATTCCTAATTAAAATTATCCCTAAGTATAATGCAGGTATAATTTTCAACTCATGATATAATAAAAGGAGTATGGTTTGCGTTATACATATCTCAGTTCCCTGTTAAGTATACACAACAAATATTCAACATTATTTTGGGGGGTCAGAAAGCATCTGCCATTAGACAGAGGATGACATCTGTGTATAATTATCTGGCATGATTAATAAAAAAAGGAGATCAAAGTTTCATGCATTTTTAATTTTATGCACTGGGCTTGATGGGCTTTTTTTAAAAAAAAATGGAAGCTTTTATTAGTGAAACAAGTCAATTTATTTTATTTCCAACAAGGCCTTTTCCTCTAGAAATGAGACAAACTACTTTATATTATTTTACAACAACATAACTTAGTTTTTTGATGTTTTCAGAAAAGGAACAATTTCTCTGGGAATTAGAAAAGTAAATATTTTGGGAAGAACAACTACAGTGAGTTACTTTTCAATTAACAAGGCTTGTCTACCAGGCATGTAACTCCAGAATTGTTCCTCTTAACAAATCTGTCAAGTACCAGCCAAACAATTTTTAATTTTATGCACTGGGCTTGATGTGCAAAGGATTTGTACTGGGTAATAAAGGAGCATGACAAATAAATTTTTTAAATGAGTCTGACTCATTAGGTGTCAATAAACCTGTGTAGCCCTTAGTACTCTGGCAGAATTTGGGGATAATTTTAATGCCTAATTACTAGTTGTGTGACAATATTTCAACAAACTAGTTCCTTTATGAAAGGCAAACACTCAAGAACTATTCATGCTGGGGTATGACAGAAACCGGATGCTTATAAAGAAAAGCATCTTGACTTCAAAAGCTAAATCATATTAAGAGCAATCTTTCACAAGGCTACATTTTTAATGTCTACTGTGGGCCTCTGTAGACACTTTGACAAGAATGACATTTTGGCAGAACTAACAAACCAGGGAAAGAATATGTGCTCTAGCCCTGACATGAGTGCTATTGAAATAAAAACACAGACAACATTGGATGCTGTGTTCAGCTACAAATTGCATTTCTGAGGTGCTGATTCAACTTTCTCTCAAAGTCCATATTATAACAAGCTGCCCTGGTGCCTCTAGAGAATAGTATGGAAGTTCAGTAGCTTAAATTAAGATGAAGTTCATTTTGTCTTTTAAATAATATCTGACACGTACCACAGTGTGAAAGAGAAAATTAAAAAAAAAAAGAAATACAGTATGAAATTCTAAGTAATAGAATATGGAGTTAGGAGCAAATAGGAAACAACCTCTGGAATTTTTTCTGCGAATGATTACTTGACACTTCTTAAAATAAGTTCCTTTTTTTTTCTTCTAAGGCAACTCATTTTTAACATCTTTTTCAAGTGAAATCATGATGGAAGCAGGAACTCAGTGATCAGTAAGATTGTCAACATGTTCCAGATCATACTTGACAAAAGTGATTGTTTTTTAGTTTCATTTTGCAGCAAACATACCTTGGGCACTTACACTGTGCTAAGTGCGAAAGGAGTAATAACATGAACACAGGCTTCATCTTCAAGGAGCTCAAAAACTGGTCAGGGAAAAAGAAGCACAAACAAGTATAATGCAGGGCAGTCATGCATAAATGCTATGGGAAAGGAAACAGCCAAGTGCTGTGAGAATCCGAGAACACAAAGGAATTAGCACTTAATTCCCAGGCTTAGCAAAGAGAAGGTTTTGGAGAAGACCTCAGGAAAACTATGAATTCATTCATTCATTTATGGAATATTTATTAAGTATTACTGAGCCAGGCCTCTATTAGGCACTGACTGTATACAGGTGAATAAAATATAATTCCTGAACTTAGATATCTCACATCTTCACTTCCATTCTAAATGAATATTTTTGCTTAGCCTTAAAGAATGTCATGACAAGACAATCAAGAATGCAGACCATGGAGTTGCAGACCATGGAGTTTACAGTCTGGAAGGATATATTGACAAGTAGGAAACTCATGACACTATAAGATAATATTAACAACTAACAAATGTTAGTCCTGAGTGTCTCAGTCCATTAAGCACTTGACTCTTGATTTTGGCATGGGTTATGACGTTAGGGTCTTGAGATCAAGCCCTGAGTCAGGCTCATGCTGAGCATGGAGTCTGTTTAGGATTCTCTCTCTCTCTCCCTTTACTCTCCAACCCCCACCCCCGCTCTCTCTAATAATAAGAATAATAATAATAGTATTATTATTATTATTTAAATATATTTAAATAAATATATTATTTAAATAATACTATTTAGCATTTATTTTGTGCTTAAATGAATTAGCCTTTTTTTTTTTAATTAGCCATTTAATACTCAATACTGACTACCTGAGACAGGCACTATTTAAAGTCCCATTTTAGAAAGGGAAAAACAAGGAGAGAGAGGACATGTAAGCTACTCAAAATCAAATATCT
Organism: Canis lupus dingo; assembly: GCF_003254725.2. NCBI lineage: Eukaryota > Metazoa > Chordata > Mammalia > Carnivora > Canidae > Canis > Canis lupus. The sequence continues at coordinate 1,198,157 of NC_064263.1, read as the reverse complement.
AGGAAATGGCAAGAGATAAATTTCAACCTATGCAATGTGGTGGCAGGGCCTTTGCTCTAACCATGATGTCACTTCTCCAAGTTCTACGGTGGGGGAAGTACAGGGTGCTGTGGTGCAGAGAGATATCAAATCTAGGAGTGGATAGGGTGCTAAAGACTAGCTGGAAGATGCAACATCCATGTTGAAACTTGTTAATAATAGTGACAAATGTTTTTCTTTTTTTAAATGTATTTATTTATTCATGAGAGACAGAGAGAGAGAGGCAGAGACACAGGCAGAGGGAGAAGCAGGCTCCATGCAGGGAGCCTGACACGGGACTTGATTCCAGGTCTCCAGGATCACACCTTAGGCCGAAGGCGGCGCTAAACCGTTGAGCCACATGGGCTGCCGGACAAATGTTTTTCAAGAGAAAACACAAGAAACTAGTATCTGGTTCCTACTGCATTTGAGGCAAGACTATAAAGAATGAGTGAAAATTGGACAGGCAGGAAAAGATAAGAGCATTTAAACTGAAGGAGCATAAGCAAATGAAGAAAACTGACTTGACCAGTTTTTCCCCCTTGGAAAAGTTCTTATACTTGCTATCAAATTGCAAAATAATTGAAACTAATTGTCTAATTTAAAAAATCCTGTGAGATTTTCCTTAAGAAAATCTTCCTTAAGATCCTGTGAGATCTTCCTTAAGAAAACTGAAGCCTATGTAAATGAAATGTTTGATTTTTAAACACCTCAATCCATCAGGATTCCAAAATTCCTTTAGGACTATCGATTGTAACATTTTTCCACTGCAGAAAACTCTAAACCAAAAAATTTGGCTTTTCAGATGTAAACATAAAATAATATCTAATATTTATTAAGCAGTCCTATGTGAATGGATCATACTTCATCATTTAATTGTGTGGTTTAAGTGAGATATGTACTGTCTTACTGTCATCTTCTGCTTTTTATGAATGAGGAAACTACAACTTGGAAAGATTAGATAATTTGCCAAAGTCACAGAGATGAAAGAGCTGGAACAGAGACAAGGTCAGATATTAACCTATGTTCTTAACCATTATGTATATGTAGCTGAGTTCCACAAATCTTTTACCAAAACTTTAAGTTGACACTGATGAGTGAAAACTGCTTTACTTTTTTTTTTTAATAGTGCAGTGGAGAGGAAAGAGAAAAAGGAAAACTTGATTTGAATCCCAGCTCTACAACTTTCTGCTGTGACCTTGGACAATCATATCACAACTCCTAGCCTCAGTAGCTCATCTTTAAATTGAAGGTATATGACTACATTATGTCTAAGGTCCCTTCTAGCTACAAAGATCTATAATATCAGTGGGTCTTTAAAAAAAAAAAAAAAGAACTGTAAAAATCACCAGCTATTCCCACGTTTTAAAAAAGAATTTTAGGGGATCCCTGGGTGGCGCAGCGGTTTGGCGCCTGCCTTTGGCCCAGGGCGCGATCCTGGAGACCCGGGATCGAGTCCCACGTCGGGCTCCCGGTGCATGGAGCCTGCTTCTCCCTCTGCCTGTGTCTCTGCCTCTCTCTCTCTCACTGTGTGCCTATCATAAATAAATAAAAAAAAAAATTAAAAAAAAAAAGATAAAAAAAATAAAAAAGAATTTTAGAAATAGGCAAGATATGTTGAAATCTTAAAGAATTAAAATTTAATAAGATTTTTTGTAAATACAGGCTAAAAGCATCTGACATAACATTTCTAATATGCTGAATTATTTGCTGCACCTATGTGAGGCTGAACATCCACTCATAACTCTGAGGGCTAGTGACACAGTTCATTTCCTCATTTCAAAAAGATTGATCTCATCCCTGAGAAAAGGTGCACATGAGCTGGAAAAAAATGAATGTTTATGGGAACTAGGAGCATCCATTCTCACTCTATTAAAGCATCAACTTATGTTCCACGTAAGCCTTGCTTACTAAATGCAGGGTTGCTCAGTCTTTAGTCTAGGGTACCACATGTTTAAGGACAGAAACAAGCTGTCTCTTTTAATCCAAATGTTCAGATTCTTCAAGTGTCAATTTGAATTTTAGTGCCCATGATCTTAAGGTGGTTGGATTCTGTCCATTCAGGGCTCTGCTTCTGAGAGCTCCCAGTACCCCTGAGTCTACAGTCATAGTAACAGCCAAATAAACCAGAAAAAATGGTTCCCACAAGGTGACTCTTCAGCTCAAGAATCACTTCCAGATTCACTTCCCACCAAACTCTACAAACCTGCTTTCTTGTCAGGATTCCTTTTCACAACCTCAAATTCCCTTTCAATGGGTTTCATGAATTGAAAATCAGATCAAGCCCTTTCCTGAGATGCAGCTTTTAACAGCTGCTTTGACACCATGAATTGCAAGCTAGAGCCATCACCTGCTCAATCTTGCCCCATGCAGGCTTTCAAGAAGTAAGTAGAAAGAAAGCAGATATAAAGCAAAGTATGATAAGTAAAGAAATCAAGGGAATTTCTTTCAAAAGATGTGAAACAAAATATAATAATCTTACACTTATGAGTTGCTTTCCCAAACATGAGCATTTCAGATTATCAGAATCAGACAGTCAGCAAGTGCTATTAGCCTAATTTTTAAATGAGAAAGTTGACTTTCAAAGAAGTAGTATAAGGTCCTGTTGTTTTGTGGAGGCTATTTAATTCCTGTGGCTGCAGATCAATGTCTCAGGCACAGCTTTGAGCAATACAACCAAAAGGATTTAAGATCTCCTATCCTAAAGTTCATATCAGAATTGATGCAACTTCATTCTTATATCAAAGATCATTTAATCTTGTTCAGTTACCAAATATCTCTCAGCCACCTACTTCCTCAGCCTCAGAGAATACAGGCCAAGTCTAGCTTTCTGTCTATCTCATCTATATTTATAAATTAGTGAAAGCTCAATGATGATGAATAATTGCACCTCCACTAGCCCAAAAGTAGACTTTGTACAAATTGATATAAACATTTTTTCAATACAGTTTGTGATATCTGCAGATTATCATAATGACACTCCCAATATGATGACCACAATATAAAGGGTTCCCCCTGGAGTTACATAAGATCCAGTCTGCAAAACAGTACAGGACAGCTTTGGCTCAGAGATTTTACAGCTCAGAGAAGAAACCTAAGAAGAAGATACCTGTTCCATAGACAGATGAAGAGGGAAGGTGTGAAAGAATAATCACAACCCAGCTGAGGCCAGTGCACAAGTGCACACAGTCTACTCACAACTTGAGTAGGGCAGCCAATAATACAAATAATAGTATAATAATAAATGTTATTTATTGAGTATTGAATGCATGCCAAGACCTAAACTTTCCATGTATTGATGTATTTAATCCTCAAAACAGTCTAATGATAAAATCAATTATTATGAATGAGGAAACAAAGTCACATGGGGAGCTTTAGTAGCAGGGACATGTAGAGGGTGTCACTGACTTCAGCTGCTTTGTAATCTATATGTACAGTTAGTTATTAATAAAAAAAAAGAACTACTGAACTAGATCTGCTCAGTCATCTGTAGGGAATAAATAATGGACACAACAACTCATTTGTAATTTTTCAAAATTATATTCTTTATCAATATTCATCACATTGGGAAATTAAACAGAATATCTATTTCAACAAGCTCATATGAGCAGACTACAAATTACTTTCCTTTAGTGATAATTTTAGGTGACACATTTCAAAATAATTAATCTTCAACAAAAAGTATTTCCTTCATACATTATATGAATTCAGTCAAACATCGTGAAACAGGTATTTTTTTAGTTTCATTATTGAGAGTTATAAGTTACAGATTGCTTCAGTTACTAGCTTTTTATAAAAGTCCTACACCAAAACCTGGATGATCCCATCAACATATATGACTCAATAGGGAGGTAAGTTTTATATTGTTTAACAGATTGAGAAAGATTTTGATAAATTTTAAGCCTTTTTAAAACTTATTTTTAAGTTAGAAAGCAGGGCAAGGCAATATGATTTTTGAAGTTTCTGCACTGAACAGGGCAGTGCTCCCTTAAAGCCACGGTAGTGGTACTAGTTAGTTTAAGATTACAATACCAATTCCTACAGACATTTCAAATTCTAAGCCTTCCTCTTCCCTAATATCTCTTTTAACTTGGAAAAATTATCACTTTGGAAATCTCTCTCTCAAAACCCAGTTTCAGAGACAGCACATAAGTACCTAAGAATTTAGCTTAACTTACGGTGTTCATACTATGTCATTAGTTCTAGGAAACTGTAATGGGATAAAAGAATTTCCTGCATGTATCTACTTAGGAATGTATATAAGTGTGTTGCCGTGCTACTTTAAGGATCAAATGGTCAGAAATAGTAGGGTAGACTTAATGTAAATATCTGACACAGAATTTTTGCCTTTAAGCAGCTGGAGTACCCTTCTATTTTATAAAAATGGAGGTTTTAATGCACTTTAAAAAGGATTCAATTGACTGTCTAGACATCCAGTATCTATTAAAAATCAAGATTTTAATCACTTAAGGGTAAATGAACCTCATTTTTATTGACTTTATTGCTCTGTGAGGGCCAATAAGGTTAAAATTTAAGATAAAATATTTTTGTGATTTATTAATCCACAAAAGCTACTTGATAAGCACAGATACTTGGCAGTGGGTTCACTAACCACCTGGAATCATGGGAGGTCCTGTAACTGAAGACAGAGCTTCACAGCAGCCTCTGTGCTATACACCTAAAACATCAGTGGCAAGTCCTTATGCTTCCAATGTCATGTCTCCTTAGGAGTTCTTAGTTATAGAAACTATAGATTAGCTCAGAGACAATTTCTTATAAACTACTTGACTCCTCCTTACTGCCTTCCACCCCTACAGATCTCTAGTACAGAAAAGAGTCATATTAACCATTCAGAAGCTCACTCTCCTCCATATACATACTGCTTGCAATGACACCAACCCATGACCCAGAGCAACCAAGGCTTTCAGCTTTAGGTCAGGCTTACCGTACCACTCTAGCCTCTGGTCTTCAGCCCATGCTCCACATTCCTGTCATCTGCCTTAATTTCTTGGAATACTTCTCAATCTCTGTTGCTGGATCTTCTTGGGTTGCTTATTTTTCTTTTTTTTTTTTAAGATTTTATTTATTTATTCATGAGAGACACAGGGGGAGAGAGAGAGAGAGAGAGAGAGAGGCAGAGACACAGACAGAGGAGAAGCAGGCTCCATGCAGGAAGCCTGATGTGGGACTCGATCCCGGGACTCCAGGATCACACCCTGGGCCAAAGGCAGGAGTCAAACCGCTGAGCCACCCAGGGATCCCTGGGTTGCCTATTTTTCATGTGGACCTTAATCTGGGATTCATCTTTGTGCAGACTAAAATAACATAATTATTGGCCCTTATATGATCTGTGTCATCTTTAGCCTATGTTTCCATAGCTCCTCTGGCCATCTGCCCCGGGCAAATCTCTGTTATAATTTGGCATTCCAGGTTCAAGGCCCTAGGGAAAGTATCTTTATAAGTGATCCCTAAGTGTGTTCCTATATTTAGACTTCTAACACCACCTTCCAGCACCACTTGGTTTTCCAAGTCCAATGGGTCTCACTATCTGAGTCTCTGATTATGGTAGCATGAGGAGAGCCAGGCTTGTTTGGAATCTATGTGACTAGATAAATTTTCCAAGAAGTAGTCAGGAATTGATGGAGCCCCATCCCCTGGACATTTTTGCAAGAAAGAAGAAGTCAAAGTTGAACATTCTGGAACAGAGGCAGACAGAAACCTGGTGGGAAAATGTTATTAAGGAAAACAGACTAAGTTACATATTCATAGGGCTGGAATATAAAAAGAGAGTAAACCTCTATCCATGTGCTATTCCATTTTTAGTAGGAATGTATTTTTCTCTTTTCTCTTTCTCAAGCCTAGAGATACTCTAAGGGCAAAGCCATTATTTGGCCTCTTTGAGAGACTCTTTTTCTTTCTTTCTTTTCTTTCTTTCTTTCTTTCTTTCTTTCTTTCTTTCTTTCTTTCTTTCTTTCTTTCTTTCTTTCTCCTGTTCATGATATTGTATTAGTAACATTATTAAAGTATTTGTATTACAGACTACAAATTCCAAGAGTATCTGCTCATGCATATTTTTGGGAGGTAAGAGTAGAGCATGGTTAGTAAGGAGGACCATGGGTATGAGGGCAAAGAGAGGAAATAAAGAAAAAGAATTCACAGCCTTGTTAATGGTGGCTTCTAGTGGTCAGGGAGATAACTTTAGTGGACATCAAGCTGGAAAATCTTGATATACTCAGAATAGTATCATCCAGTTACAAGTGTTAGGGTAAATTATAAAAGACTTTGAAATGGGCAAAAGAACACTGAATATCCTTATAGTGAAAACATACTCCCTGGTGTGGCCTAGCAAATCCTTTGGAGATATCTGGTTCTATAAGGTTCTTCATTTTTTTATTGTCTTTGGCAAGGCCATTTAATAATTCTTTATATTGTATGAAATTCATGGTAATGCATATGATTCTTGCCCTTGAAATGCAATTATATTTTGTCTGGTAGGGATAGAATGAATATCCACCCTATAGAAAATGTGGCTTCAAACATTACCTCAGTGCCCATAGGACATTGAGTTTTGCATCTGTTCACAAATCCATTTCATCATCCAGATTGTTTAGAGAGGTTTTGTTCTTCAGATTGTCCTTTGAATGAATTATAGCATTTTAATAAACCCCTCATTAGTTATCAAGTTTAATAAAAATCTTGGCATGTGTTCATTTTATATTTGTAGAAGTAGCATGAGTTTTTATATTTTGAATACTGTAGTTTAACAAAAATATGACTACAGAATTACTATACTGTATGGGGAAGTGGAGGAGTTGAATTAAAGAAAGGAACTGTGAGTTCTACTGGATTTTTATTACGTAAAAAATTAATCAGAGAATCGAGTATCTATTCATGTCAAAAATCCAGATAGCAGTCTATTTTAGCAGTATCCTGCTATCCCTCTAATCAGCTACTACCACTGTTTCTTACTATCTTGTGAAGAATGTTCAACTAGAGAATATTAGAAACTCTGTTCCAACTAAAGCTGGGAAGAGAGTGGCCAGCTGTTTTTCCACTAAACTTTATTATTATAACCAATATTCTTTGCACATGCTGATTCTTAAGCAAAAGAACTTGATACCAACAAGATTCTTGTAGAAACACATTACTCTGGTGACAGCCGAAAGATAAAAATCAGAAAAGGAAGGCTAAGTAGACAGATGAGTTATAGTCCATATAATGGCAATTGCCAAGGCAATTGTCAACGGTTGGAAAATACCACCTTGCAACATAGAAGATAACATTGCATAGGGTCTCTCTGAATGTAGTTGAGTTATCATTGCACTGCTTGCCCTTAATGAAAATATCTTCCAGCAGCCCAGGTGGCTCAGCAGTTTAGCACCGCCTTCAGCCCAGGGCGTGATCCTGGAGACCCGGGATGGAGTCCCACTTCGGGCTCCCTGCATGGAGCCTGCTTCTCCCTCTGCCTGTGTCTCTGCCTCTCTCTGTGTGTCTCTCATGAATAAATAAATAAAATATTTTTTTAAAAAAAGAAAATATCTTCATTTGGCTTTAGCCAAAATAGACATCAGATATAATCACAGAGGATGTTAAAGTGTATTGGACATTAATGATTAAGTAATAACAAACTGTAATCAGCCATCTTATTAATTATTATATATGTAATAATGTGCACAAGATAATTAGAAAGGGAAACAACAAAGGGATTAGAATGCTAAACAACTGAAGTCAATATAATTCCTAATATGCATCTTTATCAGTGGACTTTTAGTGGGTTATTGTGCACTTTGTTTAATTGAATTAGCAGAGAAAAATGCACCACAAATGGTTACAACCCGTCTTACTGCTTGTTTCAGACTTTGCAATGGGAGCCAATTCATTTTTGAAAAGGAAGCCTTTGTTTTTAGAACTTCCATTTCAATACAACACATGGATTTAACTTGTTCTACTTCTCTAAAATTAAAAGAAATAAATCACATTTCTAAATTCTGTAACCAATTCACCAACATGTTCAACTGGACAATATTAGAAGAAAGAATGGCATGTTTCAAGATAACTGGAATCAAATAAAAATCTATTAAAAGTCATTATAAAATAAATAAAATTTTCAAATTAGCTAGCTGCTCTTTATGATCATATCTACTTAAAGTGCTTTTAAAGTGCTCTTTTATCAATTTATATATCATCAAGAAGTGGCTAATAAAAGTACAAGACTAATCTGAACATTTTAGCATCAAGAAATACAAACTTCTGTATCTCAAGGTGTAAGCTTTTTAAAAGGTTGACACTTTTATTCTCCCAGCTCTGAGATTGTCTGATTAAGACAGAAAAGGGAGGAGAAGGAACAGTGTAGAACCCTAGGGAAAATAAATAGCAGGCAATTATGGTACCCCTGCAAGAATTATGCTTGTAGTGGTAAGTCATAATTTGAATAGCACTTTTTTAAACTGAAATGTGCTTTCACTTTTATTATCTTGTTTTGTGCCTCACAGGTAGGTAAATCAGGCATATTATTCTTCCCATTATAGAGATTTAAAAAATCAAGCAAACAAAAAACTCTGGGAAGATTCAATTAATGGAGAAGTGGAGAAGTCAAAATTTGAACTGCACTCATCTGGGTCCAGGTTTTTTTCTGCTACACCTTCTGCTCCCCCCATCCTGTAACCCCTTTTAGAATAAATTGCCATTTCGGTAAATGATAAAAACTTGGTAGCAACTTGAACTACACTTGGCACTCTAATAAATGACCTAGGCACTTAATTGGGATGCTTGCCAAGGAATAGAGTTAGTACAGTGCATTTCCAATGGCTCTAAACAGCAGATGAATTGCACATCAATTTATTTAAATAGCAAGACTGTGAACCTATTCATGGCCATTACCAGGTGCAGATTGATGCCTGCTAGCACAGATTTCCCACTGTGAAGCCCTTTAGTCACTCCATGCGGCTTCCCCACTCCATTATGCCTGTTAAATGAATCAATCTTACCTTAATATCATTCTTAAATATTTAATGCCAAGTTACAATGCCGACTTTTAAAATCAGTTGGTAAAATAAAAGCAAAGATTGTTCAGCAGGATGCACCCCACCTCTGCAGCCTCCACTCTTCCACATGATTACTTACTGGGGTGAGCTGTTTGCCCTGGAGGTGGGCCAATTACAAGGATTTATTTGCTAGTGTTACAATCTAAACAGCAGAAAAAGGAACTGTGGTTACTAAAAAAGAGTAAGCAATTTAAGACTTACTTTACTTATTGAATCCATATTTGCTGTAATGCAGAGCTTGACCCAGAAAATCACTTCCAACACTTTCTCAATGCGTATTCCTTTGTGAGTATTATACTGGACCTTGTGTGGGAGAAAGAGAGAGATTCCTTTCTGAAAAAACATTCAGCCCTGCTTCGGGGCGATGCTCGATATTCAAATGACTAAATTGCTGGACTTCTAGACAACCCGTACACTCAAGCCAAATAATTGAAATCAACTAGGTTTTCTCCTAGGAGTTGATCTGTGATTTCATTCTGGGACATGGAGCTCCGTGTTCTTTCCGTCTTTCTGCTTTAGATCAGGCATTATTGAAATATGCTTTTCAAAGTCTTTTGCCTCTTTGTGTACATTTGCTCCTGAGATTAACAGAGAAATGTTCTAGTTCATAACTTTGCCTATGTCTTTCAAATTTTCTTTCATTTTTCTCATTTCAGTATTTTTCCTTTTGTTTATGTGTTAATGTTCATGTAGAAGGACACCTAGTTATAAAATATTGGGATTTTTCAGCTGTGTGGTTTGCCAAAGATCTCATGTATGTGATTGTAGTACATAGCTTCCATTCTCAAACTTTTTTCCTATGCTTCTTATTAACTAAGGCATTCAGAAATAATCAAGCACCTTTTGGCTAAGGAAAATATAAAAACTCAATTCTACCTTTCAAGAAAAAAAAAAGTTATTGAAGTAAAATTCTCCAAAGATTAAAATTCACACCCTCTAGCATAAGCAGTAAATTGGATACCTTTAAAATCTACATATACTGAGACTTCATGATGCTAATTATTGAGGATGTCACAAGGGAAGAAAGCATAATATTTGGCAAAAAGAAACAGTAAATCTAGCTTTTAGTCCTGGTTCTGATGATGTTTTCGAATATAGGTGAGGTCCAGAGCCTACGATAAAGAAAGAACCCTTGAGACGTCTTTGGTGCAAAATGCTGGTTTTATTAAAGCACAAGTACAGGATCTGTGGGCAGGAAGAGCTGCTGCCCCAGGCCTGTGAGGGTGGCTGGCTATATACCTGGAAGTTGGGAGGGCTTTGAGGGTAGCACACTCTAATGAATTTTGGAAGCAAGGTTTCCAGGACCTTGAGGGGCCTGGCTATTGTTGGGAAAAGGTCACTTGCTACCTTCTAATAAAACCTGAGTCATGAGACCCTTCAGATGTCTATCGGTGGGCCATGTGCTTGGAGGATGATTGCCAATAGTATCTTGGGGGATAGAGATAAAGGAAATTTCTAAAGGAATTTTTATATGTTAAAGTAGATTTACAGGCTCCTGGGGGATGGGCTAAGATTGCCATCTGCCCTTAGCAAAGTATGAACATCGAGGCAGTTGAGTCCGTAGAGAAATGCCCCTCTGCCTGTTTCAAGAACTTGTCAATGTGCTGCCCTGGGCTTCTGCTTTGTCCTCAGCTAGTCCTCTGTTCCCCCATCAGTTCTGTTGCCAACTATCTACCTGCTTCTAAGCAATCCTTAAACACCTAAACAGGGGTTAAGCTAGGCCATTGTTAGTGCAAGTGTGGTCAGCCTGGAACCTGCTAGAAGTACCAAATAACCTTGGGCCTCATATAAACCTATTGTATTAGAATCTGCTTATTAACAAGATCCAAAGTGATTCATATAGCTAATTATTTTTTAAAGATCTTATCATTTATTCATGAGAGACACAGAGAGAGGTGCAGAGACACAGGCAGAGGGTGAAACACGCTTTACGCAGGAAGCCTGATGCAGGACTCAATCCTGGACCCGAGAATCATGACCTGAACCAAAGGCAGACGCTCAACCACTGAGCAACCCAAGAGCCCCAAATAGCTATTCTAAATCTAAAATTCCAGTTGTTAAAATAAAATAAAATAAAATTCCAGTTGTTTTTTTTTCTCATTTTAAACCAGTATCTTAAACATTGTTGATGTTTCCAAAACCAATTGCTTTTTCTTTGGAACCATTCCCATGAAATGCCAAAATATGGTTCCAATTAGCCTGTGTGGACCTGTGCAGGTTAAAAGCTTCTGTTCCGTGGGCAGTGCTTCTCTGGAGCTGTTCAGATTCATGAAACTTCCCATGGGAATACTGATTCATTACTGCTTCCCAATTCAACAGAGCTGCCTTAGATTCGGAAACATGAAGATAGCATGAGAGTCACCATCTGCGTCAACTGCTGACTTGTACAAAATGTTGCCCCTATGCAGCTTTGGTCCAGGGAGGGCTCTGGGCTTTGGTCCAGGCTAAAGATGCTCCTTTCTGCTGCTTCTACTATTGTTGAGTACCACAGGGAAAATGGGCTTCCCCTGACACCTAAGGAAGACAGGCAGAATCATTCTTCAACTGCAAAAGTTCAAGGGGTCATTTCAAATACCTTTCAATAAATCAGGATGGCAGAGCTCAAGGGAAAAAGAGGATGGAAGTTCAAAAATACACATACAGAGAGAGATTGCAGATTTATTATCCAGAGGTATAACTAAGGAAACATAACAAAGAGAAGCAATCAAATCTAAAATTCAAGATAGAATTATTTTGATTGACATGGTAGGAAGGTCAACCTGACTTTCCAGAAAGTGACAGTTGTAAAAGAAAATTGTGAATTTTTCAATTTGTAAGAAATTGATGACTTAAAAATGGAATTTGCTCCTTAGAAAATATTTTTATGCATTCTTTCCTACCAGCTCCAAGTTTAAGAATGCATCCAAAAAGGATGTGTTGAGATATCATAGTGGGATCATTTCAACTTGTTTTTGCTCCTTTTTAGGCAGACTTTGTTTCATTTGCTTATTCAGGCATTGTACAAGCAGTTTCTTCTGTTATTTTGATAGAATCCAGTGTTCCTCACTTTTCAGAACTTGCCAATGCAAAGCATGCTCTTTGTCTTTGCCACCTTTTTAATTCAAATGCTGTGGCTTTATACTGTTATCTAGTGAATCTCCTGATTATGATTCTGCTTATGTATGGTCCCTTAAATTTCACTGGGATCCGTTTTCTGTACCTTGAGATTAGAAGTATCTGGGAAGTATCTGTATCAGGGTGTGCTTCTTTTTTTCTGGGTGAACAGAAAATAATTAATTTTTTCCCTTCATTCTCAGCTGGCACAGAGCTCTTATTAAATAGTGCTCACAGACCCAGGCCAGCACCCTGTATTGAGGGGGTTTCCACTGCTCAGAGATCGGTTTGTGTGTTATAAAGAGAGGTAGTTACTTTCTGAAACACAACCTTCAATTGTTATCCTATAAATGATAAATAAAAATTATTGTTAGTCATATTGTATTTGTAATACCTTTTGGGAATGAGAATATCTCAAAGCTGATGAGTTCCTTCTATTTGCAGATTATCTGACTGAATTCACCCTGAAAAATAATAGTAATAAATAAAATGTTATAGCATTAAAACTGAACCTCACTAAAGTAATTTGGCAACCATAGAGGTTCAGAACCTCAGATGTCCTCTATTCCAATTATCTGCTTTTACAGATAGGGAAATAAATCCATAATAAGCAATTTAGGCTAAGTCACAGAAATAGCTTTCATCTGTTTTGGTACATTACTTTCTCTAGTTTCTGAACAAATACTATATCTGTTATCTGTAACTCTAGAATTCAATTACAGATAAAGCTTTGTGACACTTTTTGTTTATGAATGTGCTGAGCAGGCTCTAAAGTACACCAGCCTCCCCTGCCCCCAAGCCCCACAGCTGTGATCCCCACTTCCTAGAACCCAGGCCCCAGTACTTCCCTCCTCTTAAATAAGAGCAGGACCCATAACTTGTTTCTCACCAGTGGAATGTGGGCAAAGATAACATAATGTCATTTTGTGATTTCATTACATAAGATTGTAATTTCTGTTCTGCCAGCAGACACTCCTTATTGATTCTTTCATGCCAGCTTTGATGAAATAAGTGTAGAGGACGGGAAAAAAAATCCCTCCACCCCCTAGATTTTCCAGATGGAGTCCTATAAATTACACTGACAAAAGACATTAATAAGAGAAAAACAAACATAACTTTATTAACATGTGTATTGTGCCTTCACAAGGAAGCAACAGTGATAAGTAACTAAAAGGAGTGGCTAAAATTTGGGCTCAGATAGCATTTTAACAAAAGAATAATAAATTTTTAGAGAAATGACAAGACAGAGGAAGAGGAATCTGAGTTTCTAGAGGTGGCAAATTATGAGAAGGCAAATACATAAGGGAACTACTGGAAGATGCTACCTTTGATTTGACAAAGGTCTAGAGTTCTTTCGGGTAAGTTACTTCTAGCATTCCTGGTAGAAAGGAGAAAGGAGGGCAACTTTGCAAATTTATGGCCTTCCTTGGACAAATGAGGGAGAAGGGAAAACTTTTCTTGCATCTCCTTCTTCACAATTGCCCTCAGCTCAGAATAACTCTTCTGCTAAAATGGCATGGGATCGGTGGGGGATGTGCGCATATTTTGCCATCCTTCATTAGCCATGAGGTGGAGAGGACAATGTGACAAGGAACTGAAGGCAACCTCCAACCAACATCTGAAAGGGAGATGAGTTCCTCAGTCTGACGGTTCACAAGTAACTGAATTCTGCTAACAACCACATGAGTTTAGAAACAGATACTCAGGGATCCCTGGGTGGCTCAGAGGTTTAGCGCCACCTTCAGCCCAGGGCCTGATCCTAGAGACCCAGGATGGAGTCCCATATCAGGCTCCCTGCATGGAGCCTGCTTCTCCCTCTGCCTGTGTCTTTGCCTCTCTCTCTCTATGTCTATCATGAGTAAGTAAATAAAATCTTAAAAAAAAAAAAAAAAAAAAAAAACAGATACTCCTCATTCAAACCTCAGGTGAGACCCTTGGATAAGATTTTGATTGTAGCTGCATGAAAGACCTTAAAGCTGAGAATTCAGGTAAGCCATGTGCAGGTTCCTAACCCACAGAATGTGTACAGTGATGTGGGGTCTCGAGCAAACTGTGAAGAAAGAATTCTTGAGACATTTTCAGTGCAAAAAGGTGCTTTTATTATAAGCAAAAGGGGAGGGGATGTGCAGGGAGTATTAGATCATAAATGTTTGCTTTCAATTTCTACTCAAAACCATACGTTCACAAGGTTTCTCTGGTGCTTATCATTCAGCTCAACGTTAACTATCAGTGAGATGCACAGGGAATCATGAGACCCTTTAAGAATATAACAACCAACACATACTTGATCCTTAGGGAGACAAAGCAGGCTATAGGTCAGCCTTCCGGGCTAGAGGTGGCTTTTTTCTGCTTCTATTCCTTCATTCCTAATAAATGTGTTTTAAGTTGGTAAATTTATGGTAATGTGATAAGTAACAAGAGATAAACAATAATCACAGGATGACTAGTTTTATCTAATTAAATAATCTTTTCAGGAAGACAGCACTGTATAGCATTTCTAAGTCAAAACATGAGATTAGAATAATTAGGCTCAAGATCTTGGATGCTTCACTCTTTAAAGCACTCTCTTATATTACAAGGCCCTTGTGGGTAAACTTCTATATGATACTTCTTTGATCCCCAAGTACTTAGCAATGTCTTCTCAGAACATGGCAGCTACTAAAGGAATATTTTCTTGACAAATTAACTTTTTATCAACCAGAGTAATGGAAGTTACAGACTGAATACTCTGTAATACATACTGAATTACTTGTTGTAAGGCAGATTACATTAAATAAAAAGAAACACATGTAATATAGTAAAGAAAAATTGGAGACATCCTGAATATCCATCAATGAATTAGAAAAAGACTGGAATGTCATGTCATCATTTCAAAGAATGAGAGAGCTTTTTATCTGCCAACAAGATATATTCTTGAATTTGGGAAAAAGACACTGTATATTTTGTATAAATTATCTAATTTTTTAAAGCACCATTTCACATATATGTATATGCACACAAAGTGAGTAGAAAGACACACCAAACTGCTGACAGTGTTAGTGGGGAAGATAGGGGAGGAGGGAATTACCATTTAATTGCATAAAGTTAAAAATAGTCAAATTTTTAAATATACCTATGTTACAATTGTAATTTTAAAAAATCAGCAAAAACTAAAAAAAAACCCAAAGCTTTGTCCTCTTCTTGGCTGCTTCCATTCAGTCCCTTTCAAACTATAGAATAAGGAATAATAGACTGTTTCCCTACCACTTTGGATGAAACTCTTGAAAAGAAATGAGAAAGAGCTACATTCTGTGGAGTAGGAGACATAAAAATGAAAAATGTTGCAAGCTCTTATAAGCTATTCTTAATTACATTTGTGTTCCACATTTAACTAATGTAAATGTAATAATTAACTAATGTAAAAATATTTTTTTTAGAAAATGTTTGTAAACTGAGAATTAGATAGTTGAAATAAATGGTTTATAATAGCTATTTTTAAGATGGTATGATTGATTATATACTTTCTGGTTTAAATATAATACCTAAAGCTTTTATTTAAAAGTTACATACTATTGGCTTGACCCAGTGGAAGTCCTCTAGCAATAAAGCAAGGTCTGATTGTGAAGTGGCTGAAATCTTACCATTTCTAAAAAAAAAAAAACCAGTAAAAAATACATACAATTCTCTTGATTGAAAATTAACCAACTTGACTTACTGTTAACAATGAATGCATTTCAGTGGCTATTCTGCAATGAGCTATAAGGTATCAAATTGTTCACATAAAACTTGGAATAAAAAACCCAGAGTTGGACTAGAAGTCTTCAGCTGGGGACCTTCTGTGTTTTCTTGATTCCACAATTCTGTCTCTATGGTGATGTTGTTATAACATAGATTATGACTCCCCTTAGGTTCTCCTGCACTTTTGACATAAACAACCTTCAGCTCCCAAGTTAGCATTGCTACTAGTCCCTCGTCTATAGGACAGTCTACTAATATCCTAAAACATTTAGGTTTGTTATGTGATTAAGTAAGAGGGAATAAAGTTTAGGGATTATCATGTGATAAGAAAACTCTAGACTCTTCTGCAGGTCAATCATTTTCTTGATAACAGTAGTATAAAACAGCATCTTTATGCAACTGTTGATTCAAATACCATCATAAACGAACCAACTTAACCATACACACAAGGACTTCATGAAATGCAAAATCCTCGACTGCTTTTAAAAGTAAACATGGTAAGTAGATGGTCAATTTATCTTTCGGAAGAAAGAATACATGACAGAACAAATCGGAGATTTGTATTTTCATTGGTATAAATTGGGTACATATGAGTTGATATTAATAAATGAGAGTTAATACAGCTATTTAAAGTCATCGCCACTGGAAAAGGGAGTTATTTTTAATAATATCCAGCTAGAATTTTGCAATATAATAAATATTTCCTATGATATTTACAGCTTAAACAAATCATTTAAATATAGGAAAGAAAGTAAAATCTAAGTTAACATAGTTGCTGAGTTAAGTCGAAATACCAGAAAAGGCACTCTTAAATTTTAGACACAATGATTTCATTAAAAATATTACATCTCTATATTTAATTACAAGTAAACCTTAGCGCACTTTTTTGTGAATTGTGGTGAACAATTAATGGCCGCCAGTAATCACTGCCTCACTCATGCCTATATTTAATCCTCTCCCAATGACTATGAGTGGGACCTGTGACTTGTTTCATGGGCATCCTTCATGATTTTGTCACATAAGATTCTAACTTCTGTCTAGCTAAAGCAAACTAGCAAAAAATGAAAATGGATATACCGCTCACACTTGTCCTATATGCAGGAAATCATCAGCTATTGTGGTAATAAAAATCCTTGGGAAATGTTAGTTATTATTATTCTGCTTTGCAATGTAACTTAAATTAAGAAAGTGAAAACAGATTAAGGTTAGAAATATTATCAGGGTACCACCGTGTCAAAATCTGCAAAAAAGCATTATTAAAATACATTTTGGTGTTCATGTAAAAAATTAAAATAGGAACAGACTTTTAAACTCACAAACATGATGAAATATAATCTATTTGGGGAATTTTATATAAGGAAAACTTAAAATCAGTTTTATGAGTCCATAAGAATAGAGAAAAATAATTTCTTATTAGAAAGGCTCATTTTTGTGTAATTCCCTGAGACAACACCATCTGCCAATGTCTGTCCTTGAAGATGATATTACAGCCCCAGGAATAAATTAACCTCATCTGGTATTTTTTTCAGTGGACTTTGGCATAAGTTATAACAATTTTTTTTACCTATAAGCCATCTTTATTTTAAAGTTAAATGTCAAACCCCTGAATTGTGAGATACTTAGGTTTAAATTGTAATGAAGCAACTGAAACTTCTGAATGGAACTGAAAGTGACCTGGAGGTTGCCTGGTGACCTGGTGACTCGACATCCTAGGAATTTATGAGCCTACTTTGTGGAGGATATTTGAGTTTTTTCAGCTCAACCTACTATTGCTGTTCTATGGTCAAGCATTGAACCAGGAGAAATGAACTTTGCACATTTAAACTTCTGACTCTTAAAAGTTAATTGGGAATAAGAAGCTCTTAAATGTTGCAATCAGAAAATTTTAGAACTGTAAAGGACTTTGGAAAATAAACAGAGAAATTTAATTGTTGCAACACATGTGATTCATTATACCTTAGAGAAAAATATGACCAGAGAAGTTAAGTGATCGGTTCAAGGTTGCAAAGCTTAGTATGTCAGAAAGCTGCGATTCCAGATTAAACCTGTCTGACTCTAAAATTCTTTTCCCATGACACCATTTGCCTTTCAGAAAAATCATCAGAATATGGCTTATAGGGATCCAAGAAGAGAGCTCTCTAAGAGAGGGAATAAAAGACCATGTGTCAAAAATCTAACTCATTAATGATGGAGCCAGAAGGATGTGGAAGGTGGTTCAAAGAACACTTGAGGAACAGAGGCTTACAGAGTTATTCAGTAAAGGAGTGATGAAACATGTCTGATAAATTAGATATTTGAAAACAGATGTCCTAGAGGGCAATAAAACTATAATCTCTGGGTGGGTTTTTTTTTTCTACCTGAAAGAATGCATTAGATATCTACTGGTAAAAATCATTTGTAATCTATCAGTCTTTTCTAACTGTACAGAGTCAGTCTCTAATTAATAGCAAATTGTAAATCAAAGATGTATTTCTCTAGAGAATTAGATAATTCTTCAATAAGCCTGTTAGATAACATTCCAGAATGATAATGAAATGTCATATAGTCAACCTGTTGCTTTACTTCCAAGTTTTTATAACTTTTCTTAGCAGGCTTCTTTGCCTGGGGACCAGAGACTGCTATAGAGGGAAATTACAGCCTATCTATGGACCATAAAAAACAGCCTGAAAACAAAAACAAAAACAAAACAGCCAGGGTCCTAACCCCAGAGAGAAGTGTAAGTACTTAGAGTTTGAAATGATATCAACTCAATGTTCTTGTGCCAGAAAATGCTTGGTTCAGTATCTCTTTCCTCACATGGCAAAAAGGATTGAGGCAAAGGGCCTGAATCAATCAAACTAACCAGTTATTAACTTTTAGTCAGAAAGAATACATGTGATCTGATTATGCCAACATGCACACTACACAACCAGCACCCTAAGGAAAGCAGTTAATTCAATAAAAGCAGTTCTACAGGAAGCCAGTGATAATGGTCCAGGAAACTACTATATGATGCAAAGATAATGTACAAGAGGATTTTAAGTGTCTACATATATACATAGCATATCCTTCTGGTACTCCTCAGAGGTTTTGGTAGCTATCTGGCTACTGTGTGCTTTTAAGGTTATACTACTTGACCAGAACTTGAGGTAGAATTATTTTTTATGCCAAGTAGGTACAGAGCAAATTATACTAATAATTAACTGTGTTGGGGGTGGAGTTGACCTCAGAAAAGCTGAGGAGCTAAAGAAGGATATGTACATAAAAAGAAAAGACCATTCTATCTCCTCCCAAAGATAATCCACAGAAGCAACCCCATGCTAGGCCATAAATCTACTCAAAAAGTAATTTTGCACACAATGGAACGCAGTCAGTTGGACTTTAGCACCTAATAAAAAAGGAGTTTTGGGCATCCCAACACTATTTTTAGGAAAATTGGTCTTTTTACTTAAGTTCCATCTTGCTTCTTGCCTTAAAATCTGTTTTTGCACTTAACTATCTAATCTCTTTATCTCTGATTCCTAAATGAGGCCCTTAAATCTACTATCAGATTTGACCTACACTGTTTAAAATCATAAAGTTAAAGGAATGGGAAGTCATCCTTTCCTCTTACCTCAGCCGAGACAAGGTTGGAACATTTCAAATGGAACATAAACTGTTAAGTAAAAGAAAATCCAGAAAACTATACCAAAGATTGTTTATAAAGCATAGTCAATTTCTGATATGGCTTTAATTAACTTAATCTACAAATAATATTGCTTATAGGAATTAAAGTCCCTTTCCCTTTTCTCAGATTTACCTGGGGAACCTTGTTTTAAAAAAAAATAAAACAGCTTTTCTCCATCTTTATTCTTCTCCCTTCTTCACTCCTTTTCCTACTTCCTATCCCTTTGCCCTGGCATGGGGTTTCAAAGAGGCTCTAGTGACCATTCAACTCTCTTGTCTCCATTTTATAGCTAATACATTCAAAGTCACTAGATTCATTACTCTTTATTAATGTCTTGGAGGAAAAACAGAAGTAAATGCAAATTCCACAGACATGTAACTGTGTATTCGACTGCTATTCTAAAATTAGCATAACTCTCTATAGGACCAGTACAATCGGGCCCAGTAAAGGTAATTTGATGTAGGAAAGATGCTATGGTTCAAAGTCAAGAGCCAAGAAATCATTTTTGAGATATCTTTGGTACAAAAAGGTGGTTTTATTAAAGCACAGGGACAGGACCCATGAGCAGAAAGATGCACTGGGGTCATGAGGAGTGGCCGATTATATACTTTCAAGTTGGGAAGGGCTTAGGGGGAACATAGTCTTTAAGGAATTTTGGAAACAAGGTTTTCAGGACCTTGAAGGGGCTAGCTATTGTTGGGAAAAGTCATTTATTGCTTTCTAATAAAACCTTACTCATGTATTTCTCCAAAGAAGACATATAAATGGCCAAAAGACACATGAAAAAATGTTCAACATCACTGGGCATCAGGGAAATACAAATCAAAACTTCAGTGAGATACCACTTCACTCCAGTTAGAATGGCTGAAATTAGCAAGGCAGGAAATGACAGATAGTTGGCGAGGATGTGGAGAAAGGGGAACCCTTGTACACTGTTGGTGGGAATGCAAGCTGGTGCAGCCACTCTGAAAAACATTGTGAAGAATCCTCAAAGAGTTGAAAATAGAGATACCCTCTGACCCAGAAATTGCACTACTGGGGATTTACCTCAAAGACACAAATGTAGTGATCCCAAGAGGCACCTGTACCCCAATGTTCATAGCAGCAAAGTCCACAAGAGTCAAACTATGGAAAGACTCCAGAAGTCCACTGATAGATGAATAGAAAAAGAATGGATATACAATGGAATACTACTCAGCCATCAAAAAATGAAATCTTGCCATTTGCATCAATGTGGATGGAACTAGCAAGTGCTATGTTAAGCAAAATAAATCAGTCAGAGAAAGAAAATTATCAGATGATCTTATTCATATGTGGAATTTAAAAAACAAAACAGAAGACCATAGAGTAAGGGAGAAAAAAATAAAATGACGGAATCAGAGAGGAAGACAAAACATAAGAGAGTCTTAATCATAGGGAATAAACAGAGTTGTTAGAGAGGAGGGGATGGGGGATGGGGTAATGGGCATGAAGGAGGGCACATGATGTGATGAGCACTGGGTGTTATATAAGACTGATGAATCACTGAACTCTACCTCTGAAACTATATGTTAATTAGTTGAATTTAAATTTTAAAATATTAAAAAAAAAAACTTTAGTCATAAGACCCTTCAGATGTATATATACATACATACATACATAGTCATATGCTTGGGGGATGGTTGCCAACATGTATCTTGGGGTGTAGAAATAAAGGAAGTTTCCAAAGGAATTTTTGTATGTTGAAGTAGACTTATAGGGCCTGGGGGTTGGGCTAAGATTGCCTTTTGCCCTTAGCAAAGTATCAACATCTGAGGCAGCTAAGTCCCTAGAGGAAGGTCACTCAGCCTGTTTCCAGGACCTGCCAATGGGCTACAAGTCATGAGGAAATTTAATAATTTTTCTTTTGCCTTTATTTCCCACATAGATTGACATTAAGAAGTCTATTTAAGCTTCTTGATGACTCCTTATTGCCTATAAGTGTGCTGTCTTCTATGCCAACTAGAAAAGATGCATAACTATTTCTAAAAGTATACAATATAATGGATAAGGATTTGAAGAGTTGAGATCACTGATCAAGATACATTAGTGCCCTAGTAAACTTTAAATATTTATTGGCCGTAAATAGAGTAGCAAGCTTAAAACTTGATAGAATGGGACACACACCAAGCACAGTCAGTCATAGAAATCTTGAATTTAGGGGCACCTGGGTGGCTAAGTTGGTTGAGTGTCTGCTCGGCTCGGGTCATGATTCCAGAGTCCTGGGATTCAGTCTTTAGGTTCATGACCATCCACAAAATGTAAAAGAGTCCACATATGGTTCCTTTACCCCTGGAAATTTTTGTGTGTATCTTAGGAGAAAATGGACTCACCCTAGAGATTTAATGCATCTAATTTCATCTGCCATAAATATTAGTTTAATTCAAAGTGGTCTCCCTGTTTATTTAACAAAATTAAGTGAATAGTATCACAAGTCATCTAAGAAAAGCTGATATATTTACAAGATTTTCCTTCTGAAGTGGCAATTATAAGTAATTTTTAATGAGCTTTTAAGTTTTAATAAAAAGTATGTACATTATTTTAAGGAAATGGCCTCTTCCTCTATTCATGCTTAATTTTGAATATTTGCAAAATACAGAAAGGTCAAAAAAATCTTTTTTGAGGAAGCAAGTCTCAATCTTGTCTTCTTTCTTGCTATATTGACCACTCACTGCCCTGCCTCTTCTTTGACATTTCATCCAATAAATTTTATTCCACATTGGAGGTTTTTCCAGCTGGAGAATCCTCAGAGAGTTTCTAATACAGGGTTACTGTTTGGTTCTTCCAAGACCAAAATCCTTAGTGAGTCCTAGATAATACACTCTCCCCAAAAATTTTTTCTTTTTTCTGTTTGAAATATTTCCAAGTTCTGAATAACATTTACTAAATTAATGAAATTGCCAAGTCCTCAATTTCTAATATTTTTTACCCTTTGGCAGCAAGATCTAATTTTCTTTTTAATGGCATTCTATTTTTCTGTAAGTTCCTCCTGTTCATGCAGTTTCAAATGAAGGTTTTTGTCTTTGTTTTTTTTTTATTTCAACTTGCCCCTTTGAGAGCAACACTTTTACTAGATCTGAGTGTCTTCCTGTTTTTCTTCATCACCCCTGTAATTCTTATGTATACTGCTTAAGGTTTCTTGGTATCAAACACCAAAAAAAAAGACTCCTAACTTAAATAGAAGGAAGGTTTTATTAAAAGGCTCCTGAGGTATTTCAGAGAATTGAAGGAACAATTGAAATTGTCATGTTTCAGATCAAATAGAAAAACAAGTCACTGTACAACTGAAAAAAAAATGTATTGATAAGAGGAAAAAAACAAGCTAAAACCTGGAATATACAATGATCTGAGTTTTGGAAAAGAAATAAAAGGGATAGTGTCACCTTAAGTGAACAGCATATAGAATGATTTTCCTTCAATACATTTATCTATTCTCAAAATAATATGTATTTTTGCGTGATCTTAGAAATTGGAAAGTAAAACATCTCTCCACTGTGGAACTATGAATAAATGACTTACTGAACACATAGGTCATCATAACCATCCATGAGTGTTTGTTAACTTGGCTCGTGACCCGATATTCTCCTAGACGAGAGGAAAACATCCGCTGTCTGCTCCTCTGCGATGCATTCACTCTCGACAGCTCTTGTGTTGTCTTGAATTTGAATAAACCTCACTATCCTAGGAAAATCCCAAGTCTCTTTTCTCTGCCCCTTTCCTTCTGCAGAAAAAAATGGAATCTTTTAGCATTCTATTTCCTTTCCATTGTTCTGTTACACTTTCCATGCAGTTTTCGCAGGAACTCAGTTCTAGAGGACCCCATTTCTTTAACATCATTTTGTTGGATCTTTAATGGACTGCTTTAAAAGGAAAACAAAATCTTACAGTGGGTAATAGAGAATGGCATGAAGAAGAAACAGCACTCAATTTTGAAGGCAATTTAAATGATGCCAGGGATACATATTATCAGTCCATTTATGAGAAAAAGCACAATATAAACATTATATACAAGATGATTCTATTTGTGAAAATATATATTATTATTTTTAATCTGGGTCACCATATTTTTTTTTATTTTTTTCTGATCAGTATTTCCTGGTTTATATATTTTTTTCTTTTCCTTAAGTAAACCTGTTATTTGTGTTATTATAAACATTAAAAAGGTAAAATGAAGATTGCAGGTGGATTATATATTGGCAGGAAGAGACCACATGCATATAAACACCCTGCTGTATTTTCCCAAGTTACCAGCCAAGAATTCTGAAATAGTGGAAGTGAGATAACTGCATAGAAGGGAACAGATGCAGCAGATCTTGGCCTGGCTTTTCCGTACTTCTAGGTTCCCTATAGAGTATGCAGCTGCCCTGCAACATTTACTGGCCAGATAGAATCCTAACAGAACTGCAGAAAAAAAAAAAAAAGTTAAATTCTTGCTGTGACACTACCACACTAGATGTAATTCTGATCATTAGTTTGGTCCTAGGATGTGGTTGACAAATCCATTTCTTCCCATAATCCTGAAACGGAGTTTAACAGTTCCCTAGAGTTCATTATGGTCATTTATAAATATACATAAAATCTTAACATGTTTAATTTATCTTAACTAATATCTTAATTCCTATCTTAATTAATATCTCAAAACTACCATCAACTTAGCCAATCAAAGTATTCTGTTAATCTTGGAGTATGTACACAAGTCTATACTAGGTAGGATGATGACTTTGCCATGCATCTCTCCAAAAATCTGTTCTTTCCTCAGATTTAGGGGCTTTTGGGCTTTGACTAATTCCCATTACATGCAGGGAAACCTGAGGATTCCCTTTATCTACCAAATACCTGACTCTTTTTTTCCAGTATTCTGTTCCCTTTATTGTTCTATCCATTTAGAGGCCCCAGTTGGGTTTTAAAACATCAGCATGACTCTGGAAGACAGAGTAGTCTTTTCTTTACTATATACAGAGCTAATATGCCTTGTGTCAAATAACGATAAATGAATGGTAGTGATTAGTTTTGGGGACAAGAAGTGAAAATGTGTCCACCTGTCCAATTCAGAAAAGAAAAGAAAGTCTTGAAAAAAAAAATCTAATTAATGGGGGCAGGGGGACACAACTGCAGTAATAGTGCACCTCGAAAATGATGCCATCAACTTTTTGTTTATAGCTCCTCATTTTGGAAAAATCTAAAAGTCAACAGTATGATCTGCCATATATAAATATCTATGCTTTTGCGTGACAAGATAGTGAATAATTATTACCCTTTTGCCTGCGTTTTCTATTTTTTTCTTAATAAACCCATATTCCTCCTGCAATTCTGAATATCCAGAAGGTTAAATCATACTTTCAAAAGTGTGCTTGATATCAACCCTGCTATTAACTAACACCGGTTATTGCTAAATAACCTTATTAAATATATATCTATCTTCACAGTGCTTAGAAAGTGTGCTGTACTTCAGAAAATGTTCAGTACCCTCCATACCAATAGCTGTGGAGACTAGGGCAAAAAATGAACTATAACCCTTTGCTATCTACTCATATAAAATACCTCGCTGTCTTCATTTTTTAAAATTCACAGGACTTCAGTAACATTTACTAAACAGAAAGCCTTGCTCCCCTCTTATTTTTCTTTCCTAATGCAGCAAGATCTAATCCCCACCTCCCTTTCAAGTATTCAGTCCTCTCTGATGTTCTTCTACAGCTCCTTGCAGTTATAGCTGGGAGTTGTTTTTTTCTAGTTTCCACATGCCCCTGTAGGTGGTCCCATACTTTCTCATGCAGAACCAATGCTCTTTATTGGACTCTGAAGGCCCATGGAATGGTAGTAATAGACCAATGGCATGAAGGGAAAGTGTGCCTGCCTATTCTATCCAGAAAAATGTCTTAATTCAATTAGCTGAGGTTGCAACTGACAGTTAAGTAGAGACATCACCAAATTAATAGTGTACTTCCCCAAAACTATGCTACTGAAAACATATCTACAGATTAGTAATATGGGGAAAACCAGGACACTGATAGTAAAAATTTATCATCTGATTTTATAAAAAAATACTTTCACACTTCTTCAAGAAAAGAGATCTATAAATGAATTTGTTATCATTTTGATTATTGACATTTTAAATTATTCTCAGATGAGTAAGTACTATGGATGGTTTTAGATTTTTTACAGTGAAATATTATCTCTGAAACAGAGCATATTGCATCTGGTTAAAGTTATAATCACAAATAAATTGTCTGTTGAATGAGTTACCACCACCAACAAACATCCATTAACCTCAAGGTGCTGGCAAGACCTGGATGCCTGATTGTTATGGCAGTGAGGCTTGGGAATTCCACACCGTAAGCTCCTCTAGACTATCCTTTTCTTAACTTTCAAATTTTCCAAGCTTCAAGTAAACTCAACTACTACCATAGTGAAACTCCTGACTTCCTTTTACTATCTCTTTTCATCCTATAACAAAACAAGACTCTTTTCCCGGTTTCCCATTTTCTCTTTGAGTTTCCCTTACTATTTCCAGACAGATCTACACTTATTTCTAAATGTCAGCATGTTCTGTTAGGGAAGACCCAGCCCTGTCAGCCTCACATAAGGCTAGCACTGTTTGACCCTAGGATAAAATAAATGGAAGTGTCTGCTTTGAACTAGAAGGGGAATTGTTCCCCTATTTTTGCCTCCAGGGGGAAAGGGGGGGGGGGGGTTATGTGATTAAATTGGTTACAACAAAACTTAAAGAAAAAATAGCACTATATTAGTAGATAATTCTGACCAAATGCCTCTAAAATATATTCACAGCTCATTAATTAGAGAGAAAAGCAGAACACAAATTGTATTTATATGATTTCATGTTTGTAAAAAGAAATATCAATAATGCTATCTGAGCTATGTGATTTATATGGAAATACATTAAATTCTTTTTTATGCCCATCTCTGTTTCTTAAATTCCTCAAGTCAACCTGTGTTATAATTTTTAGTATTTTTTTTGAAAGAAGAGGACCTTTTTTTTTAAGATTTATTTACTTATTCATGGGAGACACAGAAAGAGAGAGAGGCAGAGACACAGGCAGAGGGAGAAGCAGGCTCCATGCAGGGATCCTGATGTGGGACTCGATCCTGGGACTCCAGGACCATGCCCTGAGCCAAAGGCAGGCGCTAAACCACTGAGCCACCCAGGGATCCCAAATATTTAGTATTTTAAAGTAAAGAATATCACCAGCAACATTGTAGGTTGCCATATGTGGGAGGAGGTCACATACTGTCCTATGCTTATTATATGCTCACTTTTATTTAGCCAATGATACAAACTTAACAAAACCACACAGAGCTGGGGAAAATGCAGTAATTCTTGGCAAATAATTCTTTGTGTACTGTTGGTCACTCTGATCAGTTTGGAAAAAATAGCCAATTCCTATTATCAAAAAGACAAGGGATAATAAGTGTTGGCAAGGATCCTGGTGGAGGATGAGAACCAAAGGAAAAGAAATCTCATAAAAAGCATGTCCTAAATATCCTCAGTTCCTACTCCACACTTGGTTCCATCTGTGGGACAAGTAAGAGTATATTAGCATTAATAAGTAAACATTTTTAAATTTATATCCCCTACCTGCTCACATGAGATCCCTAAAGTTACCCTGGCTAGTCCTGCAAGCCCTGAAAGACAGGGCTAGGCTCGTATTTGTTCAGGAATTAGTCCATTTATGTTTTCTCTGTCTAGATTTCCCCACTGCCCATAAGACACTTGACCCCAAGTACTCTGTCCATAAGATACTTGACACCCATGTACCTCACTACTGCATATGGCCTGGTGTCCTCTGAGGAAACTCAGGCTTTCAAAAATGTGTTTTTTGGATCAATTTTGTGGAAATTTAATTTTTAAAACTACCCTGAGGAAGATTTAATATTTGAGGAAATTTCATAGTGTATCTTTTGTAAACCAAAAAAAAAATGTGATTTTTATATTAGGTAATACTCCAATCTGTAAATGTACTGATTTATTCAAGCTGAATTGTATAGGAGTTTTCTCAAAGTAGAATTCATCCAGGGATGAAACAGCAAAAGGGCAATTACAGAGAGCTATGTAAACCTGTACATGATAATATTGTAGAAGTGTACTGAAACATGAATAGAGGATGAAGAATAAATAAGTGATTTGAGTGATGCTCTTTGGATGTGTCCCTTTAGAATATAATCCACATCTGCCAAGTAGCAGTTTTAATGTGTGCATTTAGTATTTATGCATGTTAATCCATTTGCAGGAGAAAGCAATGAAATCTATAAATTCATTTCTCTCCATCTTACTCTTTCACAACATAAAAATGTAATCCCAAAATGACATTTTCCCAAACAGATTTATCTTATAGACATCCAGTAACTTGCACATATATGCTCAATCCCCAATGTAAATTGTTTCCTCTCTGTGGCATTTTATTTCCTTATTCCTCTAGAAAATCTTACAGATGTTTTCTTCTGAAAAATAAAATACACTTCCAACCTAAAAGTTCAAATCTTCAAGAACATACAACCTTTTTAACATAAAAATAAAATTCAAGGAAATTAAAGGACTTTCTAGGCTGTATTGTTTAGAATAGCAAATCACACAAGTTCTTCAATATTTTAGACACTAAAAAGCAACTCTAAAACTGATGTGAATCTGGATGTAAACTAATTACATAAGCATGTGCCTATCATTATCAAAAATAACTAGAAGTTATATCTTGATCGCACCACATAAAGTGTTGGTGCAAGACCACCAAACTATGAATGCAACAAAACATTAAAGACTGGTCAAGAACCAGTTTTACAGCCCTTAACTAACTACTCACCTCCATCCTGTAAAAGGAGTTGGAAGCATTTGGCCAAGAGGTGGAGTTGACAAGAGATTTTGTGAGAACCTTCACAACCCATGGGAGGAATCAGGTACTTCTTTCCCTGCAGCCCATGAAGAATGACTTCTAGAACTAAATGTGTCCTTGAGTTTGGTACACATGGTGTATTGATATCCTCTTCATGACAGACAAATGTAAACATGAGATGCTGTTTGGATTTACCTGTAGCAGTGCAGTCTCTGGAAGCATTTTGGGAAAAGTGAACTCTGATTTACAAAGG
The DNA here is from genome assembly GCF_003254725.2 of Canis lupus dingo. Taxonomy (NCBI): domain Eukaryota; kingdom Metazoa; phylum Chordata; class Mammalia; order Carnivora; family Canidae; genus Canis; species Canis lupus. The sequence goes on along the minus strand of NC_064263.1, from coordinate 1,169,525 downwards.
GCCAAAGTTGCAGATTCATTAAGGACCACGTGAGAGAGTAAGAGAGAGCAGTTATCATTTATGATTGTATCTGACAATCTCTGCTATTTCAGCATGCTAGGCGATATATATATATACACATACTAGCACATATATATATCCCTCCAATCTCCAGGTCTTTTCTGAGACCCCTTTCCTTTTGGAATCGTTCACAAATAATTCAGACTTCACTTTTCCTCTAATCCCTGCCTGGTTAAATGGCTCTCTGACGCTGAATTTAATATATAGGATTGGATTGGAAGACATTACCTCCATTCTCTCTTTCCACTGGTTCTTGCTACCCTAAACCAGAAGAATGAGCATTGCCCAACAATTCCAAAATCATGTTTTTCTCTATGTATTTCTGCACCTCAAACTGAATCCAATCCTTTCTCATCTCCTTACAGTGCAGCAGTGGGCCATCTCCTGCTCTTTGCCTAGAGGTAAGCTATGGCGCTGTTTGTTCTGTTTAGGGAATCTGGCTCAAATCAAGAACTATTTCTCTTAGATACTTTCCCAGCCTGTTGCTTCAGAGATAAAAGATGTTTCTTCAGCCATTTGAGTTCTCCAGACTTTAAGACATCTTTTCAATGAAACACTTTTCTGTTTCTAATACTTTTCCCTCCTGTAGCAAGAACTGACTCCCCTATGGTGTTCATTTCCTATGGATGTTCTTTTAACATTTTCTCAGTTTTAGGTGTGTTTTGTTTTTTATGCCTACTTGACTCATTAGGTAATTCCATCCCTTTTCTACCAAATATGAATTAACTAACCCTTTGCTGGAGGGATGTGTCCTCTCATCTTCCCCATTGTTTAATTAAGACTTATTTACTACAAGCTTACATTCTTCTTTATATTTTAAGAGAAAAGGAGTATTATATAAGGAGGTTACAGCTATTCCACTGTTCCATATGAATGCATTACCCAATCAGTATATTAAATAAATTAATATATTTTGTTGAATAAAATATTTATTAAATAAATCTATATATATCTGGAACACAATACACCAAGAGTAGTGGCTGTCCCTCTGTACTGATAAATTGTTTGTTTTCTTCTTTATACATATGTCACAATTTCCTCTAATGAATAAATGTTCCTTTTTTATAGTTATAAAAAGGTAGAAAAACATTTCTGTCCATTTTTTTTTAACTTCTTAAACTTGCCAGACAACCTAGAGTCAATACAATTTCAAGAAGGAAGAAGGAAACTATCATTTATGGAGTTACAAAGAAGTATCAAAAACTATGCCAAGGATTTTACCCGTTTTTCCCTTGGTCAAACCAGCCAACACATTAGAAAGGAATCTAAACTGGGCAGCCCCAGTGGCTCAGCATTTAGCGCCACCTGCATCCCAGGGCGTGATCCTGGAGACCCTGGATCGAATCCCACATCAGGCTCCCTGCATGGAGCCTGCTTCTGCCTCTGTCTCTGCCTCTCTCTCTCTCTCTGTGTGTCTATCATGAATAAATAAATAAAATATTTTTTAAATAAAAGATCTGGGTGGAGCTTGGAATTCTACATTTCAAACAAGCTCCCAGGTTTTTTGGAGGCTGCTGACCTGTAGACTACACTTTTGAGTAGCGAAGATTTGCTGCAACATGACCCTACCTGCTTCTAGCACAACTTGGAGTCACCACCTGCAGATAGGACCCTGAACTTCAGAGTGGCCAACGGATCAATTTACCCTATTAAAATGATTAACAATATTGTATTATTTATTGTACTTAGTGTCCTCATTTTAACATTTAGAAATAATATATATATATATATGATGTAGTTCTTAAAGCCCTTGAAACATCTTCATACTGACTGGTATAAATTGACTGCTCTAGATGACTGAGAATGCTGCACTTCATTGTCCCAGCCTGGTTAGGTCTTTCACAGCATTTAGGTTGGGTGCCTGGTGGCACAGTTAGGTGACCCAATTATGTTTCAGCTCAGGTCATGATCACAGGATCCTGAGATCCAGCCCTAGTTGGTCTGGCTGAGCACAAATACTACTTGAGACATTCTCTCCCTCTCCCTCTGCTCCTCCCTCACCCCCTATAAAATAAATAAACAAATCTTAAAAAAAAAAGAGAGAGAGAGACTTGTATTGAAAAAGATAATCCTGGCTTTTATGGGATTAGGAGTCTTTCTCATCCAGAGATGGTGCCAATGGGACACTTGTTTTCTAGTCTTAGCCCATTCAGGAGCAGTATTATTTTGGGCAAGTCATTTCAGCCTTCAAGTATTGAGAGCCATTTGTAAAGTGTAGCTGATGAGCCAGTGGTGAGAATATCTGGGCCATATCAAAGGCTGACTCCATTAACTGGGCTGCAGATGTCTGAGCACTTTATCCTCATAGCCCTGGGGAGTTACTGAAGACTTAGAGATACCATAATACAAGGCTACAAGGCAGGACTAAAACAGAAGAGGACAAAAGAAATCCCACAGTTTGCCTAACAATTAGCTAAATGATGTTTAACTCTCTGCAGCTGCCTGATTTAAGACAAATTGCAGCTACTGTCACCACCAGAAGAAAATCATTCCAAAAAGCAAAGCCAAACCTGTTTACTCTTCAAGCAAATAGTATAGCAAACAAAATCTTCATTAGAGGCCATAGTATCAGTTATTACAGATGTTTAAATTTTGATAGATATGCTTGAATTTTATTATATAAAAGCCAAACTCAGGCCTTTTATATGCGAAGACCGGTAATCAAAGCATAAAATCTGATTCTAATTAACACTTCCTCTTGAAATTAATAGTAACTACTATTTTTTAAAGATATTATTTATTTATTCATGAGAGACACAGAGAGAGAGAGAGAGAGAGAGAGAGAGAGGCAGAGACAGAGGCAGAGGGAGAAGCAGGCTCCATGCAGGGAGCCTGAATGGACTCCATGCCAGGACTCCAGGATCACAGCCTGAGCCAAAGGCATACACTAAACCACTGGCCACCCAGGGATCCCCTACTATTTTTTAAGTAAGCTCTTTTGTGCTAGGTGCTTTACATGCATTGTCTTGATTTACTCTCAAAGCAACTACAGTGAGATAGATATTACTATCCTCATTTTATAAATTAAAAAAACAGGCTTAATTAACTTGCCAGAGGTTATACAGGCGGCTAAGCTGGACTTGGAACTCTGCTCTGAATGACTTTTGTCTCTTACTCTCAAACTCACTTAAAGCAAAAACAAGGCAGACATGAATTTGCCAGTTGTTCATCACTAAGAAACCACTCAATATTCACCCTATAACTATCACACATGCACATTAAATATACAAACTCAATCTGTAACCATCCATGAATATGTCATATACTTGATGAGAAGAGTGTGACATGCCATGTACTTTTAGGGTACTTGCCTAAAAATGAATAATCTTGAATACAGCCATATGTACACACACACACACACACACACACACACACACATTTTAGATTATCAGTTTTATACTTCCCTTTGGATGAATATAATTAAGATTCTAATATATATCCAAATCCAAACAAATAGGTTTGCTTTCATACATATGTAGTAGATATTAGATATCTATAAATTCACTGATCTCCTATGTGTGCTTCATTTCAGGATCATGTGCCTATGTATAGATCTTTTTTTATTGTTTTAAAAAAATAAGGTCACAGACAGATAAATACATCTATGACTATATTTCATAGGTACCAGAGTGACATCTTGTGGGAAAAGCATGTTGAATTGCATCTGTATATTTCTAAGCATTTCAAAAACTACTTTCTCTATTTACAAAGTGGAAACTGTCATCAGACACAGTTTGAGTGTTGACCACTGAAAGATAGTTTGGTCCTATACAAATTTAAGATAGCAGGGTTGGTGTCAATCTCCAATATGTTGAAAAATAATAAATATTTCTGAATTACAAGTAGTCTAAATTGATAGAGTTGTGAGAAGTGATCCTGAATGCAATATTGCAAGACTCGTAAACCACTAGACTTTTAAAATACTATTGTTTCTGTTTTTAGAATATGAATGAAACCATTTCCTCTGGAAATGATATTAGAATAATTTAATTAGAAAGCAGATAAATAATATTAATTTCTTCCATGATAGAAAATCATATTTCCCCAGGATATCTTTTAAAAGACCCAATCAATATTTATGAGCAGAAGATTGTTTACTGAGTACAAAATAAAAAATATTTATTGAGTGCTCATTATGTACAAAGCATTATGAAAGCCTTTTTTTTTTTTTTTTTTTTTCAGTTAAAACTACTGGTTTAATCAGCTGGCTAGACCCTAATTGTTCATGAAGCTGAAGGTTGATTTTATTCACATGAGGTTGAGTTTTCTTATTCTGTTTCTTGGGAAGTAGTATGATCATGGAAAGACAATGGCCTTTTTCTTTACACACAGCTTGAACTCACGACCTTGAGACCAAGACCTGAGCAGAGATCAAGAGTTGGAAGCTTAACTGACTGACCCACCTAGCACCCCAGACAATGGCCTTTTGAATCAAAAACTAAGTGCTTTTCTTTTCTACTTCCATATCTCTGTTTCCTTTTCTATTTCTTAAGCCAGATCCCAGGTTCACATACATTTGTTTAATTATTCCCTATGCTTTATTCATTTAGTTATAAATGTGTTTGTAGGTCTATATTCTTTTACTATTATATTTATACTGAGACATTTTAAAGGGACGTTAAATTTAAAAGGAAAGATAAATATTCCGTATTTTTATTATATTTTACTTATATAATAATCAGAACAGATGTGATTACTGATTGTGAAAAAGCCACTAACGGATAAATCCTTTTTTCCCCTTATTTTATTATTTACTTACTTTTATCACCACTAGAGGGCATCTGAAGACTGAGCTAAGTAAGAAGCAATGCTGTGAGTGAAATAAACCTCTGCTAAAATAAGAGTACATCCTCCATCAAAAAGCTAATTGTGTTTTGTGCTATAGATATTCAAAAACTACTTGATGATTGTTTTATAATGAATTTAGTAAATATGCATACACCTCCTATTAAAATGCTAAATTAAAACACTTTCTTTTCTATACAATGCAATAGCCAATTCTGTAGTTAGAATTAAATTTGCAAATGCCAAGTATAATAATGGCAATTATGCATCACATTGTATTTTCAACTACACCTGCTTACACTTTAAAACTTGGTATGCAATCACAACAAAACTATTGAATATCTGAAAAAAATGCAAAATTAGCTGGCAAAACTGGTCTTTATTATAAAACCCCAGTATGTCATCATGTTTAGCATTTGTCACCCAACAACCATGTATAAAGTACCTACTATGTGTCAGGCATCATCAGGGTTCTGGATTCACTGTTGAGGAGTTCCAGTCTAGTAGAACAGATAGAGAAGAAACAGGTGAGATGGACTGTAATAATAGTGTACTGAGAGGACATGTGCAACACAAACTGGGAGTCAGAAGAAGGAGAGAGAGCTCCAGAGTCTCCAGATAGTTTTCTTATTCTGATAGGTGCCTGTCTCTGACTATCAAGATCTAGGCTAAGTACTGAAATACAAATGTAGTTTCTGATACTGTTCCATACTCCTACTAACTCTATGACCTAAGGCAAATTTTTTAGTCTCTCTAAGCTTTGATTTCCCCTCAATAAACCTGTAGTAATAATAATACAGGCTACCAGAGAGGATTACTGGGAGGACCAAAGATAATGCCTTAATATGCTTGGTACAACACGGGGCACTTAGTGTATGTGAACTATCATTACTACCATTACTACTTTCATGCTATCACCAATAGACCTGGAATAGATTCCATGAACTCAAGGTAGAGGCAACCAAGTTGTACAGAAATCGTTTGCTTTAATTGTGTCATAGTAGATAAGATCTGATGGAGGAGAATGTGACGGTCTTCTGAAAGGAGAGAATTGATGGTTACCCCAAGAACTTGGCTCCACTCTTGGCCATGCTAACCAAATACATTTTTGTGTTTTTTCTCATTGCTGGATTTCTTTCTCTCTTTTTTCTTTCTTGCTATCAGTGTCATTGTTACGACAGAATATCAGGGTGGGTCAAACAATCAGTTTCCCCTGTTGAACATGGCATTCAAGAATGAAACGTTCATTTCATGTCCAGCTTGGGTATTTAAAATGTGTCTAGTGTAATATCATACTCAGTCTTGCTTTCCTAAAATATCTATTTATTTAGAGGGTTGGAAAGGATGAGATTCTCAAATCATATTGTGTTTTTATTTTCTTAATCATCTTTTTTATTACATTTGCTCAGAACTGGAAAGGCAACCACAAAACCAAAACCAGATGGTAAAAAGTAAGCCAAAGGGAAACTAAATCCTGATTACTGACAACAATTTAGATCATATTTTATCAATCTGTGATTCAATCATAATGAGCACATTTTTGATGAGTACAGTATCTCAGACCAAGCTTCTCTCTATAATGTCATAGATATTTGTATCATGATAGAGGATGAAATAATCCAGCAAATTGATGGGCAGAGTTTATAGCTATTTTCTTCCCAGCTTTAAAATTGTCTACTTTGGTAGATCACTATCATGTGCCCCTAACTATGTATAGAGTCATAAAACAGGTTTCTCCCTCAAAATCTCCTAGAGGGAAAGGACCTGTAGGAAGGTATGACCCTCTTTTGTCTTAAACTGACATATCATGGCTGTATTTGGGAAGCAGCAAAAAAAAACAAAACAAAACAAAAAACAAAATCTGGAATGATTTTTGGCCTTCAGCTGGTGTGGGGATCAGGATCTGACCTTGTCTTAAATGGAACCCATCAATATTACGATGTCTTTCTTCTGTCCCCATGATAAACATCATCCTAGCTCCCAATTTTTCAAATTAAAGATGAAGGGTTCCTGACACTCCTCTTTTGATCAAATAGATTTGTTTTCAGCTGACATATTCCAAGTTTATCAAACAGTTTCTTTGGTAAAATAAACTGTGCACAAAGAGATTGTGAGTTGAGCACAAAAGGGAAGGAAATCTGGGTCAGGAAGAAAGAAGAAGAGAGTGTTATTTGATGATTTCTTCTATTGTTGATTTTTTTTCCTGTAAATATAATTGTAGCTAAAGCTATCTCTCTGTCTTAATGCATAAACTAGCTTCTCACAGGCAGTTTTATTTTAGTCATCTACTTCATTTCATTTCTAGCAAGAGTTGGGCACCCCAGCTCCAGTTGAGACAGGCTGCAGAGAAAGCAGGCCAAAGCTTCCTACTACAACAGTGGCTGAACTGAAACTCTGGGCTGAAATGTCCCACCAAAGCAGCATGTTTTCCGTTCCTTCTGGGGATGCAGGAGAGGATCAAGGAATGAAAGACTGTCTAGGAGGGAATAGTGCAGGCAGTGACGCTTCTGGGACCACTGCTTTGGGAGCCATGTCTCACTGTATAAAAGCACAAGGAGGCCAACTGTCAACTAGAAAGCACTGAGGACAGTACTCCTCACATGGCACCTTTGTGGTTTACTCTGTAGGTATTTGTTTTACACACTTCGCTCTTTAGATGTTTCTTTGGTTTCTGAGAGTATCCAATCTTTTCCTACAATCAGCAGTGTTCAACTTCAGAAATTTAGGAATCCTTTCCTTAACCAAAGAATGCATCTTTTCAGTCTTTCTAGTCAATTGGCTGAGATCTAAGAGAAAACAATTGGTAAACTTCAATCTGTAATTACCCAGCCTTTGTTCCAACAGCCCTCACCTCACCTCAGCACTCACCTAACAACCTACTGCCCAAGACTCCGGCCTTATTCCCCTTTTTAAAAAAAGATTTTATTTATTCATGAAAGACACAGAGAGAGAGGCAGAGACACGGGCAGAGGGAGAAGCAGGCTCCATGCAGGGAGCCCGACGTGGGACTCGATCCCGGATCCTGGGACCACGCCCTGAGCCGAAAGCAGATGCTCAACCGCTGAGCCACCCAGGTGCCCCTCCTGCCTTCTTCCTTATGCGTCCTTAATTAAAATGCTATGTCTTTCTTGCAGTGTAGCTTATCAGACAGGACTGAATGGGTTTTATTTTATGTCAGGCAAAGATTGTAAAAACAGCCCCAAATGATAAATGGCATTTTGTACTGAGTGTCCATTTATTAGAATGAGAAAAATTAATTTGAGACGCTAAGGATGAGATTCAAAGGGGTGAATAGAACCAGAAGGCATGAATCTCCTAAAATTGTGTGTGAGTGTGTGTGCACATGAGTGTATACAAGCATTTTCCCAGGGGGAGAGCCTCCATCTTTCATAGGGCGTAGGAAAAGATTACCATGATGTACCAGATATGTTCTCTGTCCTTTGGAATGTAAAGAAAGGAACCAGCACAGTGATGAGTAGGAGACAGGGCACAGTCAAGGAGATGGAATTCCGTGTTTGGTAGAGCTGTTATGTAAATACATAGTATCACACTAATACTTGATTTATTTCTTTCCTTTTCTTCTCCCCATTATTTGCTCAGTGCTGTCTCAAAAGTTAGAAAAAAAATAAGAAAAGCATCTGACAAAAACAAAATTCCATTTTGTATAAAAATATTTTAAAGGCATGTAATTAAAAACAGATATTATCCTTATGTTTTGTTATACGTACACCTGGCAGCTTTAAAAAATGTTTCATATTGCGGTTATGGCTTAACCTATTTCTGAAAATTGCACTCCCCAACAAATGAGCTCTTCCTCCTCCTTTAAACACCTTGAATACTTGTGGCAAAATGAATGATACATATAGCAGTACACCTATAAATAATCTAAAATCATATAATGTCTCCATCATATCAGATTTAGAACAGATATAAATATTCATTTAAACCTTAATTGCTTCAGGAAAAAGGGTGAACCAAGACCTACCTTCATTCTGAGGATGTTTTTCAAGTTTCATTTCAAGTGGTGAAGTTGGTTGATAACATGCTTTTTTCTTCTGAGTCAAAATTGTGTTTTAGTTGGACCGGCCTGGAGACAAAAGGCTGCACTCTGAGAGTTTCACTAGGTTTGCTTGTGGCAATGTTCCCAGTGCTATATGGAGTTCTGGCCTGACCCGCTCACTGTGATTCACGAGCCTTCTGTCCACAACACTTCCTTAAAGGTAAAGCTGAGATGACACAGAGCTACCTCCCAATCAAGAAATTGTGTCTTTTTTTTCCCCCTGGTCTCCTTCCTAACAAAATGTTTGCTTTATACCTGTAGGTGTCAGAGAAGGCATCATGGGGAACTTGAAGCATGAGCAGACCACTGATGTTGGCAAATTGCATTTAAGTTTTATAAATAAATAGATAGATGATGATAGATAGATAGATAGATAGATAGATAGATAGATAGATGATAAAAGACCAGTGAACAGCATTGCCCCTAAAGCTGAATTTTCCTCATCTTCACCATTTCCAGCTCTACACCTTAGGAGGACCCTGAGTCCATGGCCAGCCTCCCTTCACCAACTGCAGCTCAGTCTTCACCCCCGTGGGATATGAAGCCCTGTTGATCTCAGGGATTCCTCCCATTCCTGAAATTGTAGAACCCCTATAACACTACCTAAAATATAAACTTTTTTGGATCATCTCTTCTCTCCTGTAATTACCCTGTGCTTCCTCTCTCCTGAATTGTCTCTACTGCCCTTCAATCCCTTCAAAGCCTTTCTCTTGTATCTACAGAATCATTTCATCTTAAATAAAATCTCCTAAACCCCCTCTAACACTGCACAAAATTTTGTCTTCTCCCGCTTGATTTTTTGACAATTCTGATGACACCTAGTTCACTCCTGGTCCCACTCTACCTTGGAGGTCTCAAGAGCTTCACTTCCATCCCTTGTTATCCCAGTCCTATGGTCTGTCTTTCAAACATTCTTACACTGCTCTCTCCCTCCAAGCCACATCACTTCTGCACTAAGGCTACTCTGTGGTATTCCCAGTCCTGGATCAACTCAGCTGTCTATCTTGTCTGCTTTTATAACTGCTAAATATGTCTGGAGAAAATCATTCAGGTTAGAGCCATTAGAAAACCAAGATCTTCAACCAGTCTCACCAAACTTCAAACTTAACCACTTTTCTTAAGCTCCCTTCTCTTAGATTAATTTGACCTCCTGTTACACAAGAAAAATCAAAACTATGTGGTCTATATGCCCTCAATTATTTGTATCCAGATTGCCATATGTTAGTATCAGACCTCACACTCATCTCTGCCCCTACAAGCTCCAAGAAAGGGGTATTCTTGTGTTTGAAGCTAACCCATTTCCCAGTCCTCTGATCTTCTCTCCTCCTACCTCCTCAGAGACTCTTCCATTACTTATCTCCTCTCTCTTCCTGTAACTATAAACACTCTCTCTCAACTGGTTCTGTTGTGTCAACTCATGAATATATTCTCTTTTTCAGTTCTGTGAGGAAAGCATTACAATTTTTATTCTATATGGTTCTCCCTCTAGTTGCAATCATTGTCATATGTAAATGATAAACATATTGTCTTAATTTTGACAACCATTCAAATGCTTACAACAGTTAACATTATATTTCCAGAATCTAATAGCTCTTCCTTTTCTTTCATTGGCAAATGTAATGTTGACATTTCTTGTAAAAATATGAATTTCTAATCTCTTTGAACTTTTTCATATCAAAGATTTCAATATGTTGACATTCTCATCTGAAGTATTTGCAGTATCGCAGGTAGTCTGGATACTACACTGACCACAAACTGACAAACCTACTGATTGCATGTGAGGTCAAAGATGTAGGACCACCACCTGCAGAGCACTGGCCCTGCTTGGCCTTCCTATCACCCTCCCATCTTCCATCTCACTCGATTACCCACACACAGGTCTTCCTAGGTACTTGAACAATCAATTCCCCCAGGAACACCATGGTTGGCCATTTCCATTCTGAGAAAGAAAAAGGCAGAAGTAGGTGTTGAGGTGGTACATTATATCCTTGACTATATTTTGAGATTTGTAGCAATGAAAGTGACAGAAGACCCTCATGTTAGTCAACATCAAGGATCACAACATAAACTATTAGAAACAGTATGCCCAAGCATTCCACAGAATAGCTATGACATCTGTGGGTGATCTTCCCAAGGACTCTGGACTCTGCCACTCCCAATCAGCTACCTAAATTTGAAGAGATTGCCACCTCATGGAACACAGCACCATGTTACATGAAGAACACGCGGGATTCTGTCTTTAGCCCTCTTTACACCATATATATTCTTCCAGAAAAAGGATGTTTGTTTCAATGACCACAAAAGTCTCCCATATTTCAACAATCCCCTCAGGTATATATGTCTGTTTCAGAACTATAGACCTGTATCTGGATGTTTGCGTTCGCATGGTCCATATACCTGGGATGACCACAATCGAACTTACTTACTAACTTCTACTTCTACCTTTTTACTAAATTATCCCTTACAGTAAATAGCACCATCATTGACTCAGTTACAGAAACCCAAGAGTTACTTTTTGCCTTTCTCTGTCCCTTATCTACATTTACTCGGTAATCAAGTCTTATAAGTTTGACCTCAAATTTATATTCCCTGACCAATTTATATTCCCTGTCGTAAAATGCCTTTACTGGGGACATCCAGGTGGCTCAGTTGGTTAAGTGTCTGCTGGGGTCATGATCTCAGGGTTCTGGTATCGAGCCCTGCATTGGGCTCCCTGCTCAGTGGGGAGTCTGCTTCTCCCTTCACTCCTCTGCCCCTGCTCCTGCTCTCTCTCTTTCTCTTCTCTCTCAAATAAATAAATATTATTTTAAAACATTGAATTGTGGAAATAGCCTCCAAACTGACCTCATTGTCCTAGACTACCCCTCCAAATAGCTACCAAAATGATATTTCTAAAATGCAAATCTGATCATATAACTCCCCAGTTTGGAATCTTTAATGATTCCGCAGGCCTATGCTATAAAGTCCAAGTTCCTTAGCATGAAATACAAAACCCATTTGGAGCTGACCATTAAATCATCTCTCTTCCTCATTTTCACTACCATTTCTTCATACTCTACAATAAACTGTGGTTTCTTAAACAAGCCCTACTAACTTATCTCCATGTCCTGGCCCATGGTGATACCTCTGGCAAGAATACCCTTCTCTTTCCCTCTCCATTTCCTTACTGGAATGACTCGTGTAACTGTCTTTCCAGATGCAAATCAGCAGCCCCTTCCTCTGGGAAACATTCCCTGATCATTTAAATCTCAGTTGCCTTTGCTCGAAGCACCCTTGATACTCTGTCCTATCACAGAACTTTTTATATCATCTGCTTTCTTAAATGTTCTAAGGAAAATTATAAAAATATACACACGTGGCACCTAGTTTTTATCACCAAGACCCAACAGTATAGTGTTTGGCCCAGACATCTGGGTGTTAGAGAGAATAATAGGAAACTCCTGAACACAAGCATGAGGATAGCTTTATTTAAGAACTGTATGCTCAGGGCAAGCATAAGAAAAACTGGAGCTGCCACTTCTGCAAAACCAGGAGGTGAATCAGCTTCATGTTCTGGTATTATTCACCCAGATTTTTTTTAAAGATTCTATTTATGTCAGGGGGTGGGGGGCAGGCGGCACACAAGCACGAGCAGAGGAAGAAATAGATTCTTGCTAAGCAGAGAGCCCAATGGTGCATTCAATCCCAGGATTTTGGGATCTCGACCTGAGCCGAGGGCCAACACTTAACTGACTGAGCCACCCAGGTGCCCCTCTTCATCCGGATTATCCCTTCACTACCTGCCATGTGCTAACCCCTAAATTAGGTCACTGCCCATACCCCAAGTCAGTCCTTGCAACTCTTAGCTATGCCCCCACACAAAAGTCACTTTCTTATGAGTGAGATCTGAGATATGGTCCAAGGAGTTTATGCTTCCTAGAAGCTTCTGGGGTCAGTTGAGGACATATAGTCATCATAATCTTGATACCTATCTTACCCAAGGGATTGTAACTATGACCATTCCCTGCCTGTGCTTAGCCAGACATCACCAGAAAGCACTTCCACTACATGGCTTTGACCAATTTCACTTTACCATTTAAGCTCAGCTTCAGTGCTTTTCGTTGGCTAACCAAAGTAGTACTCAATAAATGCTTAGGAGGTATGTGAGTCCTTTGGCTAGACAAGGTTGGGGATAGGCTTTGAGCTAGAAAAGATCTTTGAGCTAGAAAAGATAGGAATAAAAAGTATATTTGGATGCAGAAATGATACCTATTCATAGCACTGAGGATTTGCAGTGCCTCTATGACTGCCACACCAGCAAAGAGCCTAACCATAAGCCCAGAGAGGTGACACCAAGGAAGGCTGACATTTCTAAGGTAACTGTTGTATAATCTCCCTGAATAATAACCACTTTATCTACTGAGAACTTTAATCACAAAGAAAAAATCTACAATTGGAGTTTTATTTTACAATTTTATACACTTTTATATACTACAATTTTATAACCACTGCATACTCACAGGCCTCTAAATAGGAAACAAAATGTAAATTGTCCAAAATTTTGGCTTGATTTGATGCTGATATCACATGACTTCAACATTCAGGGCAAAAAGGAAGGAATGGAGTGCAAGGCTGCTTTATAACAATTTCATTAAATAGATCAAAAGACTTTTTTGAGCATTAATCTATTGTTTCAAGACAATAATTTGATGACTTAAGAATAAGTAAATCTTAAGCATATGGATTAAATTTTCCTTGAAGTACACTTGAGTTCCAATGTAGGGAAAAAGACATTTGGCAAAATCAAATCTGCCTTTGCCAAACCAAAAGTGTCTGAAAAATAATTTGAGGGATTTTGCCAAACCCCAAATGCCACTGTGTTCTTCCATCCCACCAAGTTCTCCAAAAGTGCAAAGCTAATACATCTACTCAGCATTCCAAATTTGGTGGGAAACCAAACTGCTTCATTTATAGCCTCCAAAGAGATTCCTTAACATTTTTAGAAAAAAAGTCTTTTGATTGAATGTTTTTTTTTTCTTCCCATCTCTTCTCTGATCTCTAAATCTCCATCTCAGATTTTTTTTAAAAATTGTTCACTGGGTGTGCTGTGAAATTATTTTGAGTCTTGAGCAGAAATATTACTTTTAAATAAACTCTCCCAAAATGCAGTAATGTCTTCCTATTGGAATATTGTCTGTGTGTGTGTTTTCTTCTATATTTTTTCATAGTGCTGACAACCTGAACAATTAGTTTTTATTTAAATCATCTCTGAATTAAAATTAAACTTGCAATCAGATTTGCCAGCAGGCAATCTTCAGAGGCCTGAGTCAGGTCACAATTGAACCTGTAAACAAAATCTTTGTGAAATCAATAGCATGTTTTGGAATGTGGGTGGCACAGACAATCTTTTCACCCTGCAAAATGACTCCTTATTTTTGAAGAGTAACCTCAGCCATGTTGAATTTTTTCCATGTAAGGGGTGTTTTTTTCTGGGAGATTGCCAGTAAATATTTGTCTAGTATACTTTGCATTTGCAAAACGACATTCCATCACCTAACAGCTAGCCATCAATGCAGCACATCTCAGAGGCACGCAAGGCTTTTAGTTGCCAGGGAAACTATTCACAGGCTTTTTATTCTGGGATAAAGCATTTGATTTTCTCTTTGTTCTCTTGCATTTTATTTTTAATTGTAAATTAAGTTTTGGGTACTTTATGGGTACTTTATATTATCTTGTCTCAAATATTTACCATTGTTTGAAATTTAGACGAGAAACTCCAGGAACATCTTGATTATTCAGACATATCTCATGAGGTTTTGAATTATTTTGGTTAAAATAATTTATTTACCACATAATATAGTATTGTTTAGAACACATTTTATTCAAGAAAATAGCATATTTCTACTTTCTTTAAACTCAGCTATTAAATAAGTATTCACCTTGGACTAATAACCTGAAGCTCTCCAAGAATGGCTTGTTTTTTATGGGTTACCTTGCTATAAGAACAGTTCTTGAGTTAAGGATAGATCAATGCTGGGGCACCTGGGTAGCTTAGTTGGTTAAGCTTCTGACTTTGGCTCAGGTCACGATCCCCGGGTCTATCCCCCTGAGATAGAGCCCCATGTTAGGTTCTGTGCTCAGTGGGAAGTCTGCTTCTCCCTCTCCTTCTCCCTGACTCTCCCTGCCACCCCACTCATGCTCTCTTTCTTTCAAATAAATAAATAAAATCTTAAGAAAAAATAAAGAACAGATCCATGTATGTTATTCAATCTTGTGTTGCAAGAACTAGCTGTTCTAAGCCTATAACAGGGCCAAACAATGAGGGAGTTGAGAGGACTCTCTGGGTGAAGGGGGCTAGAAAGCACTAGAGTTTACACTTCCCCTTCACCTTGATAGTGCAGGCCAGAACAGTGTTGAGGCACCGTAGTGGGCCAACCCCCTCAGTAAGCTCTAGACCCTTAGCCCGCACCTGCCCAAGCTTTCCCTCCAAGTCCTCTCACCAAGGCAGCCTCAGCATGGCGCACACTGGGACATCCCTGGTTTGGTCAACACTTACTACAGCTAGGTGTCTTGCCAAAGTGACACAGGTGCAGATCACCCCAGTACACCCCAGCCCACTCCACTTTGGCTCTAGCTGACCCACCATGGTGCTCCACTGCACAGGGTGCCCCAGAAATTCCAGACCCTTGTCCCACCTTCAGCCACCCTTCTGGGTGCCCCTGACATAGAGAAAGCCCTAGGACCCCCAGCCTGTGTCATTCTGGACTCCAGCTGCCTTAGTGGGGCACCCTCTGCATGAAGCAGCCTGGGACCTCTGGCTTGCCCTCACTTCAGCTTCATCTGTCCAGCTAGGGCATGAGGACTTTGCATGAGAGCCCTAGGACTCCCCTGGCCCAAAACTACTTAAGCTTCAACCATCCCACCAGGACAATGAGTACATATATTTCATAATTAGGGATCATTTGGTTGCAAGGAAGAAAAAGCATTCAAATCAGTTCAAATAAATTAGAGCAATTGGAAGAAAACAGTGGAATCTCACAGAACCCAAATACAGAAAATCTAGTGGGTCCTCCTGAAAACTAAGTTCTTCATGTAGGTACTCCCCTCACTACCACCACCAAGGAGGAAAATAATCATTCCAATTCTTTATGCTCTTGCTTGTCTTCACAGACTTTTTCATGTTGGTTTGTTACAATTAAATATAGTCAGGGGTTCTGAAACTAGATGATGGTTCCAGAGCTTACTGCCATCAGAATACTAGTCTCTAGAGGCCAGACTCCCAATGATCATGGAGTAGAGCAGATGAGGAAATGCTTGGAAAGGTCCCAGTGGCCTACAGAGCCCTTAAACTGGGATGTATGTTGTCATCTCCCATTGTGCATTGTGTTCTTATTATACTGGATCCACGTGATTTGCAACATACTACCCAGAGGGTAAATAGAGTCATATTTTTATTTCATCTAATTTTGTTAAAACAAGCCTGAGATTTCTAATATTTCATCTTTGGGTTTGCAGATACATTATCTACTTATTGCTGTACAACAAATTACTCTAAAATTTAGTGGTTACAAAATCTATAAACGTTTGTTACTTCATAGTGTTTCTGTGTCAGGAATTTAAGAGCTGTTTAGCTGCATGATTCTGCCTCTGGACCTCTCATGAGGTTGTAGTCAGGATGTTGGTCAGAACTGCAATCATTTGAAGGCTTGAGTAGAACTAAAGGGTCTACTTCCAAGGTGGCTTATTCATGTGGCTGTTTGCAGGATGCCTCAGTTCAGTTCCTTGCTGACAACTGGCAGCTAGGTTTAGTTTATTGCCACATGGACCTTTCTGTCAGGCTGTTTAAGTCTTCTCATGACTCAAGAGCTAGTGATTCATGAGAGAGAATAAGGAGAAGGCCACAATGTCTATTATGATACAGTCCCAAAAGACACACAGCATCGCTTCCATCATGTTTTATTCACAAGAAGCAAATTACTAAGGACAGCCCACACCCAAGATAAGGGAAATTAAGTTCTATCTTTTGCATGGAGTAGTGTCAGAGAATTTATTGACATATTTTTAAACTATTATATCAGAAGATCCATTTTTATCCTATTGTGCCTTCCCTAAAGTCCCCACACATCACATAGTACCCCAAAAGGACTCATTACAATACAAACATGAAGTCTAGTAAAGTTTTATTCCAAACTAGAACTCTGGCACCTCCCTGGTTACTGTGATGGTTATCTCTGCTCTTCAAGGCTTTGCAGAACCATGGTCGGATATTAGACTGGAAACACTGGACCAAGCACAGCATCATCTCATTGCCTCCAGGTTTTATCTTCACCAGAAGTGACTTTGTCACAATTCCACTCCTTCTATGTTAATTACGATTCAACAGGCTCCTTATAAGGTTCTCCATCTTCTTTGTTCCTCAAATAATGTTTTCCCTCAAAGGCTCCATGATGCTCATGCTCAGATTCTTCAGATTTCACAGGTGCCCTCTGCTTTCCCCTTGGAACTCTCAACCACTACCTATTTTCTAAGCTCTTGGAATTTCTAGGAGAAAATAAGATTCATTTTCCATATTAGTGTGTATGGAGTCCCACAAAAGCCATATATCTAAGAATTTAAAAGGGGAGAGGGGATTTTACACTTTGTTGAACTAGGTAATAATTTGTTCTTTGGGTAAAGATAACAAATCTTCCTTTGTTTAATTGATCAATCTTTGAGATTATTAACTTGTGCTTTTGGAAAATTCCACACAGATAAGAGAGAACACAAAGATGAGTACCTAAAACTTTTTTAGCCAGGCAGGAGTTAGATGAAAAACCTCATGGTTTCAGAGGTTCTGTTGTAAGCCATAGATTGAATCAAGACATCCTCTCATTGCAGGGGTACAGCTGTAGTACTTGCATTAAAATATACTAACTAGCTTCAGCCCACCGGGTTTTAGGATGATTTTTATAGCTGCTACTCAAAAACTTAAGTCGCAAGATTAATTTGGGGCTGAGAAAGAATTTAGGAATCATCTGTTTTAATTATTTCATATTAAAGGTGATACCAACTGCACTGGTTATTAAGCTGTTGCTATCCAATGTGCACATTAGTTCATAACTCTACAATGTGCATAGACTTTATATTGTGACTAATGTGTAGAATGATCAATTGTCCTGGTTTTCCCAGGACTAGGGGATTTCCTAAGTTATGGGACTTTTAGTACTAAACCCAGAACAAATATTAGGGGAAAAACAAGATGATTTAGTCACTCTGCTAACATATTTTTTTTTTATCAATAGATACATAAAAATTACCCCAAGACTTAGTGGCTTAAAACAACAAATATTTATTTATCTCTCACCATTTCAAAGGATTAGGAATTCAGGAGCTGTTTATCTGGGTGGTTCTGGCTTAGGGTTTCTCGTGATATTGCTGTCAAGCTCATGGCCAGTGCTGCAGCCATCTGAAAGCTCAACTGGAGCTGAGTCATTCTGAAGATGGCTCATCAATATGGCTGTTGGCTGGAGGCCACAGCTCCTCACTACATGGACCTCTTTTCACAATGTGATACTAACTATTATCAGATATTACATTGTCTCAAAATACCTCTCCAAAAGTTTTTAATTATAGGGCAGGGATGGGGAAAGAAGTAACTTTACAGTAGAAAAGCCTGGCAGAAACTACCTTGGTGAAGTTATGAGCACTGACATCACCAATAATGGGGCAAATTAGAATCATGTGCCATCTGATAAAACACAAATGTTAAGAATTTGACATTGTTTCTGTGATAGTCCTGTCAATCTAATCCAATCTTAATCATGAAAAACATCTTATATATCCAGATTGGAGGATGTTATACCAATTCCCACCCCTACAGAAAAAACAACAATAACAAACAAACAAAACTGACCTGTAAATCTTTGGAAGTATCAAGATTATAGAAATCAAGCAAAGACTGAAAAGCTGATCCAGATTAAAGATTACTAAGGAACCATGATGACTAAATGTAACCTTGTGATTCTGGACCACATCATTTTCTGTAAAGGACACTATTGGATAAGCGGTGAAACTTGAATGAGGCCTAAGGATTAAAAAGTAATCAAAATTCATTTTCTAGTTCTCTCTATTACATCATGTTGGAAAATGCCCCCCTTTTTTGAAATGCACAATAAAGTATTTGGAGGTGATAAGCCATCTTGTCAGGAAGTTATTCTTGAGTGAATCAGTCTATAAAAGTTCTTTATGTTGTTCTCAAAACACTTCCCAAAATTAAAATAAGTTCTTTTTAAAAAGTATGATATTTCCACCAAATCATCTTGCTTCATCTCTATTACAACTAATTTCTTTAGTATCATGCTGATACATCTTACCAATTTTTGATATTCTTAGGCTGTTTGGGGTATACGTATTTATTTGTTCATATGTTAAACAATTATTGGTCTCCTATTATACCCCAAGTAACTTGCTGGGCACTGAAAATTTAACTATGAACAATATCCAACATAAAGATCTAATGAGATTTATAATAATAACCCTCAGATTACAGACAAACAGGTAATCATCATATTTAATGGGATATGTGATATGCTTAAGGAAATACCAGGTAGTATGGGAGAACAGAGGAGAGGCAACTTAGGTTGTGTTCTTCGGAAATACTTTCTACAGTGAGGTATGTCAAAGCGAGATCTAAAGGAAATCTAGGAATTACCCAGGAGGAAAAGTTCAGCAGGTGTATTTGGGCAGACGAAACCATGCAGGGAGGAGCTGGAGGTAAAATCAGGAGCATGGTCTACTGTACATACTGCAGATAGCCGAGAATATGTAAAAGGAAGTGTCAGAACATGAGCCTAGGGAGCAGAGAGCCTAGCAGGTGACATTTCAGAGGCACCTAAAGCACCATCAGTGCCTGCTACACCTATATTACCAAGTTATTACCACCAGCTCCAGTAATCTGGTCACAGAGCTTGTTGAACCCACATTTCTATCCATACACATTCCAGGCAAATGGCTCTGAGGGGTTTAGTCAGCTCAGGACTGTTTGATGTTAACAAAGAGAAGCACATCATTTGCAACAACTCCCTTGACAATGTTAAGTTTCTTAACCAAGTTTAGACAAGTGTTTGTTGAAAAGAGTTATTGGCATACTTGTTTGCATATAATATTTCATCCCTGGATAGAACTATATTTACAAACGATGTCTGGCAAAATAGAATTGGATATTTTTTACTCTCCCTAAAATACTTGCTCTATTCTAAACAGCCCTTCACAGTGCATTTCTCCTTGGCAACTTTGTGATTCCCTAAATACACACATCCAATTACCCCAGTGGTTTCTATTGTACTGTGGTCTGTTTTCAATTTGGGTGGCAGGCCTTAGTTCTCTGCTGCTCTCCCAACAAGACGTTCACTAATGCCAGAACTCCTGGGCAAAGAATTCTTCCAGATTAACCATGAACTTTATTTTTAGTGTAAAAGATGTTTGCTTAATAGAAAGATTACTTCATGTACTTAGAGTCATTAGTAATGAGAAAGAGACAATACTTGGTGAGTTTATCCCTCCATCTGGTTAGGGAAGGATTATTCCCTGTGACAGATTGGCTACTGTCAACCATACAAACTGAGTTAAATGAAGCTCAGACTAGCTGTGCACGAAGACATTTTTGAATGGTTAGTGTAGACCCCTGGATAAACACTAGCCCTGAGCAGTGAGCACCTGATATCCTTATGGTACATCCATCCAGCAGCTGTGGTCAGTTGCTTACTGGATCCAAGTCCAGATTATAAACAGAATGTCTTGGGTTTCTTCCACGTGAGAAACCTCTCTTCACTATTTAAGTCATATAGTGTATATTTGGGTCTTTGCAACTCTGTTACTTAAGTTTTAAGATAAAAGTACAGAAGATAAAGCAAATAACAATACCTGCTCTTTATTGAGTATTTACTATATGCCAAGCTTTTTGTTAATTGATTATACCATTTCTAATCTTCCTGGCAAGTCTGCAAAATAGTTATCGTCCCCATTTTATAATCAAGGAACTGTAAGATCGGAGAGATTATGTAGCTAGTCTAAGATCACACAGCTAGTAGTGTGAATACAAACTATGATTTAAATTCAAGGTTGTGTAACTTTGGACTCATTATTTTTTTTACCATGCCATTTCCTCTCAAAGATGGTTATCATTTGGTAGCACTCCATGGTTTATTTTGTATTTTTAATCAAACATTATGGAGCATTTACTATATGACAGTCTCTAGTCTAAGATACAAAGAAATTTCAAATATGGTTGATATGCCCAAAGACCACAAAAGTGAATGAGAATGGTAAACATAAAAATAACCAATAAAATAACTTAAAACATGATGAAGTCCATAAAAGTTGTGCATGTTACCAGAGACAGAAATGAGAGAGATCTTTTCCAGGTGAAGTAACCAGAGAAGGCTTCTAAGAGGGAGCATCTTTTTTTTTTTTATTTATTTTTTATTGGTGTTCAATTTACCAACATATAGAATAACACCCAGTGCTCATCCGTCAAGTGCCCCTCTCAGTGCCCGCCACCCATTCACCCCCACCCCCCACCCTCCTCCCTTTCCACCACCACTAGTTCGTTTCCCAGAGTTAGGAGTCTCTCATGTTCTGTCTCCCTTTCTGATATTTCCCACTCATTTTTTCTCCTTTCCCCCCATTCCCTTTCACTATTTTTATACTTCCCAAATTAATGAGACCATATAATGTATGTCCTTCTCTGATTGACTTATTTCACTCAGCATCATACCCTCCAGTTCCAACCACGTCAAAGCAAATGGTGGGTATTTGTCATTTCTAATGGCTGAGCAATATCCCCTTGTATACATAGACCACATCTTCTTTATCCATTCATCTTTCGATGGACACCGAGGCTCCTTCCACAGATTGGCTGTTGTGGACATTGCTGCTAGAAACATCGGGGTGCAGGTGTCCCGGCGTTTCACTGCATCTGTATCTTTGGGGTAAATCCCCAACAGTGCAATTGCTGGGTCGTAGGGCAGATTTATTTTTAACTCTTTGAGGAACCTCCACACAGTTTTCCAGAGTGGCTGCACCAACAGTGCAGGAGGGTTCCCTTTTCTATGCATCCTCTCCAACAT
This sequence comes from Canis lupus dingo, assembly GCF_003254725.2. NCBI lineage: Eukaryota > Metazoa > Chordata > Mammalia > Carnivora > Canidae > Canis > Canis lupus. The sequence goes on along the minus strand of NC_064263.1, from coordinate 1,147,535 downwards.
TTGTGGTTTCCTGCTTTGTTAATGTTCCCCATTCTCACTGGTGTGAGGTGGTATCTCATTGTGGTTCGGATTTGTATTTCCCTGATTACAAGTGATGTGGAGCATTTCCTCATGTGCTTGTTGGCCATGTCTTCAAAGAGGGAGCATCTGAGAGTTATCTTAACTATTGTATATTCAGATGATAAAAGGAAGGAAATTTTGGTAGAGGCATAAGCAAAGGTGCAGAGCAAAAGTTTTCTGTCTAGGGAACAGCAATTCCATTCAGAACAGCAGCCACTAATGTGGATGGGATGTAGAAGATTCCTTACGTGGTAGTGTCCTGGCTCAGGTACTACTTCTCAGCTTCTCCATTTCTTTCACAGATGCACATTAATGGTCAGCACTGTGTCTGCCGGTAGCATACATAGCTAGTGATATGCTTGAAAAAGACATTATGTAGAATGGATGCAGGGAATAAGAAATGGGAAGTAACAAGAGTACTGTTAGATCCCTTTCTTAATCTTGCCCTCGTCTTTCTTTAGAGGCTCTATCAGCATCTGAATCCTGAAACGGGTTTTTGAAATTGTGTTAAACAATCTTGCATGAATTCATGCTAGCTTATAAAATGAGCCTTTGTGCATATGCTTCATGTTGAGTGACAGCATCATATCTCCACAACTCCTAGACCAAACCATTCCTATGAGCATCTCCTTAGGAGATGGACACTGTTCACATGAACTGCTCCACCTTAGAACTCCTCTGAGTCACACTCTTCCCATATAAAATTCCTTAAATTCTTTTCATGTGATCTTTTCCTTCCTTCTTGCCTTAGAGAAAAGGATTCACTCATACTCATTGTTCCCAAAACTAAACTCACCACTTTCTTTTTTTTTTTTTTTTTATCATATCCATTTCTTCCTGTCTCTTCTGGGCCCTTGTTTCTTTAATTGTTCTGATTTTTCTTAGATCTCCAATCTCTCTCTTTACTTCCACTCAGTCTACAAGGATGCTTTGATCTCATTTATATATTTTTAAGATTTTATTTATTTATTTGAGAAAGAGAGAGGGAGAATATGAAGTGGGGAGGGGCAGAGGGAGAGGGAAAAGGAAAACCAGGCTCCCCACTGAGTGCAAAGTCCAATGCAGGGCTCAATTCCAGGATCCTGAGATCATGACCTGAGTTGAAGTCAGACACTTAACCAACTGAGCCACCCAGGCACCTCTCATTTATAATTTTTTATTTTATTTTATTTTATTTTTTTTTAAAGATTTTATTTTTTAATTCTTATTTATTTATGATAGTCACAGAGAGAGAGAGAGAGAGGCAGAGACATAGGCAGAGGGAGAAGCAGGCTCCATGCACCGGGAGCCCGACGTGGGATTCGATCCCGGGTCTCCAGGATCGCGCCCTGGGCCAAAGGCAGGTGCCAAACCGCTGCGCCACCCAGGGATCCCTATAATTTTTTTTTTAATTTTTATTTATTTATGATAGTCACAGAGAGAGAGAGAGAGAGAGGCAGAGACACAGGCGGAGGGAGAAGCAGGCTCCATGCACCGGGAGCCCGACGTGGGATTCGATCCCGGGTCTCCAGGATCGCGCCCTGGGCCAAAGGCAGGCACTAAACCGCTGCGCCACCCAGGGATCCCCCTATAATTTTTTAAAATTAATTATAATACTTCTTTTTATCCTGCTACTCCTTCCATTAGTCTTCATGTTTTGCCATGCTCTCTCTGCCAAAAGTCTAAAAGTAAAACTGGTCTAAGACAAAATTTTCCACTTCCTTACTCCACTCACTCCTTAAAGCCCTTATAATTTAGTTTACATTCCTCCCTCACTTCACTGAGGTCACTATCTTGAAATTCTCTAGTGGCCATCTTAATCCAGCAGCCTTACCTCATCATTTTCATGAACTGCCCTTCTGAAAATCTGGCAATGCTGAATCAGGTGGGGTTCTTTCACTAGTTTTTTATCCTCTAAGTTGCAGCAGTACTTTCTCAGTTGCTAAGACAGAAACTGAGTATCGCTCACTCCTTGTACTCCTGGAACCATAATTCTCTTGAATCTTTCCATTCTCAATGACACTGCAATTGCTCAAAACTCATTATTTCTTATTTAGATTATTGAAACAGTCTCCTAACTGTACTCTCTGCTTCTTAAGTGCACTCTCTGCTTCTTGTCTTGGCCTCTAATAATCCACTACCATAATGGCTACTGCAGTGCTCTTTGGAATATACATGTAGGATAATATCACATCTCTCCATTGAATCCTTTACAGATTCCCCATAGCCTTCAGGAACTCTTGAACATGGCATATCAGGAACTTTATGTTCTGGCGAATGACATTCAGTTCAGTCCAACCTCATTTAGACTTCCCTCTCCCCTACTTCATATACCCCACTTTATGTCTGAAATTACAGTTCTCTGAAAGTGCTATGCTCTCTCATACTTCTAAGCCTTCACCATTCTATCCTCTGCCTGATTTGTTATCTGCAATCTCTTTCAACCGAGTGATTTACAAGTTTTCTAATTGTCAATTCACACATTATCTGCTCTAAAATGTCTAACTTGATCCCCACCCCACTCTGTCCCAGAGCCTCTGAGGGGAAGTGTCAGTTCTATGTAGTCTCATGGATTTCACTGGATATCACTATTCTAGTAGTCATCACCCTGAATTCTGATCATCTGTAAAGGCTGGCAGTCAATGGCATGAATAATTGCTAAAAAATACCAAAACTTAATTTCAAAAGAGATTTGGAGAGTGATAGCTTTGAAATAATGGACTGTAACTGGTACTAGATGAAAAATTAAAGTATTCCATCTACCCAATCCAAGCTCTCTTAAGGATGTAGCAGAGCAGGCGAAGAGATTAACCCATGATTATCTTCTCATGTGGAACGAAAAATGCTAATAGACCCAATCTAAGATCTAGACTCTACTGTGAAATGAGCACATAGTTCATGTAATGTAATTAATTATTTTGATTTGTGTTTTCTTGTTATTATACTTTATGTCCTTTTTCAAAGTGCTGAAATTTTTGCAACAGATTTTTCCTACAAATTAGGCACCTAACTCATAAACCCTACTACACAGAAATTGTGTTATATCTATGCACGTGGTAACTAGTTACTAAACAAGCTAATGTTGGTACTTTTTATACTGGCAGACAAGGAAATTGGTGAGACCACTTGGGTGTGTGATCTTCTGTGCTTGTTTGCAGTAATTTGATGGTTCTTATGTGTCCCCCATTTTTGCTAACGTAGTAATGAGCTTATGGAGAGGCTTGGTGTTTGATTGATTTCAAGTACCACCTGAAGCGAGAAATGTGTTTTGTCAGCAGATTATACTCTGAATGGAAATGAGAAGATGAAATCACACTGGCACTGAAGTTTCAAACCTGAGTCACCATGAGAAGGAAGTTGAAAAGCATAGAAATATCAGATATAGGAGTCATCTTTTCAGGCATGCAAATGATGAGTTTAGGCTATAAAAATATGTATTTGTTGGTACTAATAGTAGTGATAGGATGTTCAGGTAAAGATGTCAGAGATAAAGAAAACTATTTTTCTACTCACAACATATCCACACCAAATGTGTGGGGTTTTCACACCAAGAAACTCTCCATTTCCCTGTAGACACCAGTTGGATGTTCTATAATGTAATTCATTCTGAAACGAACTAGCTGGAGTTACCGCAGATCCCACAGGCTAAGGGATCAGTCCCACAAGACTGCCCCCTACTTTAAATGAAAATCTCCAAGTACTGAATCCACCACAAATTAGAGGTTCCCATAAATTCCTCTCAGGCTTGATAATTTATTATAATAACTCACAGAACTCAAGAAAACATTGCTTATTACCAGTCTATTTACTATTATTGGTTTATTATAAAAGATACAAATGAACAGCGAGATGAAAAGGTGCATAGGGCAAGGTCCAGAGGAGCCTTGAGTACAGGAGCTTCTGTCCTCACAGAATTTGGGGTACATCACCCTCTTGGCATGTGGGAGCTCTCTGAATTCCTTTGTTTATGGTATTAATGGAAATTCTATTATGTGGGCATGAATGGTTAAATCACTGGCTATTGAAATTAACTCAGGGGATGGGGCTGAAAGTTCTAACCTTCTAGTCACTTTGTTGGTAACTTTGGCAACCAATTTCCTTCCTTCAATAATCTCCTCACTAGCATAAACTGAAGTATGGTTAAAAGAGGCTTATTATGAATAAGGAAAGATGTTCCTTCCACCCCTATCATTCAGAAAATCTTTAAGATTTTAAGAGTTCTGTGCCAGAAAGTAGGGACAAAGACCAACTATTTTTTTTATTATATTAAATATCACAGGTGGCATTTGCTAAAAGATGACATACAAGGTCCTAGGTATGGATGAGAATCAGAAAGCAGAAATATTCCTGGAAGGAAGAATTCAAATTTTTCAAAAGGGGAACATATGTATGTATACATTTTCTATGAAAATGTTTGTTTAAAACTATTCAAAAATATAGTTTTTTTAGGAGTAATACAAAACTGTACCCCCCAAAAAGTCCATATACAGAAGATATTCCCAAGTTAGAAAAGCTTGTTGAATCATTGAAAATCTCGGGATCCCTGGGTGGCGCAGCGGTTTGGCGCCTGCCTTTGGCCCAGGGCGCGATCCTGGAGACCCGGGATCGAATCCCACGTCGGGCTCCCGGTGCATGGAGCCTGCTTCTCCCTCTGCCTGTGTCTCTGCCTCTCTCTCTCTCTCTCTGTGACTATCATAAGTAAATGAAAAATTTAAAAAAAAAGAAGAAAGAAAATCTCGGGGAGGCGGCTGCGGCGCGGGACGGCGGCTGCGTCTCCACGTGCTCCTCGCGGCGGGTTGAAACCGTTGGCGGGCGCCGGCGGAGAGGACAAGACTTCAAACCTATCTTGGATAGAGAATAGATACCCATTTAGGTAAAAATGGTATTTTTTACATGCAATGCATGTGGTGAATCAGTGAAGAAAGTACAAGTGGAAAAGCACGTGGCTGTTTGCAGAAACTGTGAATGCCTGTCTTGCATGGACTGTGGTAAAGATTTCTGGGGTGATGACTACAACCACCATGTGAAGTGCATCAGTGAAGAACAAAAGTACGGTGGCAAAGGTTATGAAGGTAAAACCCACAAAGGTGATGTTATCCTGTTGCAGGCACGGATTCAGAAAATTAATGAATTAATAAAAAGACCCAATGTCAGCCCCAAAGTGAGGGAACTTTTAGAGCAAATTAGTGGTTTTGACAACGTTCCCAGGAAAAGGGCAAAATTTCAGAACTGGAAGAAGAACAGTTTAAAAGTCCATAATGAATCTGTTCTGGAGCAGGTGTGGAATATCTTTTCTGAAGCTTCCAGCAACGAAGCGGTCAGTAAGGGTCAAGCCCAGCAGCCACTCGCCCAGGTGGCCAGCCCGCCCCGCGCAGAGCTCTCTGCCCAGGTTCTAGCCGTTGGAACAAATGACCCCACAGAAAAGCAAGCAGAGGTAAAGAAGAATAAAAGAGAAAGGAAGGAAGAAAGGCAGAAGAATAGAAAGAAGGAGAAGAAAGAACTAAAATTAGAAAACCCCCAAGAGAATTCGAAAGGTCAGAAGCCTAAGAAGCGCAAAACAGGCCAGGAGGCCGGAGAGGAGGCCCCTGCCTCCGCAGGGAAGAGCAGCCAGAGCAAGGCGGGTGAGGCCAAGGGAGCCGCTGACAGAGCTGAGGAGGGAGAGGCCGAGGAGTCCAGGAAAGCCCGGCCTGGGAAGAGAAAGCAGAAGCACTCGGAAGATGACATAGAGTCTAAGAAGAAAAAGGTAAAGTTCTGAGGACCTTCAGAGGGTGGAGAACCAGAGGACCACGAATCTCCTGCAAAAGGTAAATTCAACTGGAAGGGAACTATTAAAGCAGTTCTCAAACAGGCCCCAGACAATGAACTAGCAATCAAAAAGCTGAGGAAAAAGCTCTTGGCGCAGTATTACGCAGTCACCAATGAACATCACAGATCGCAAGAGGAGCTCCTGATCATCTTTAACAAGAAAATCAGCAAGAACCCCACCTTTGAGTTACTAAAGGACAAAGTCAAGCTTTTGAAATGAGCATTTTTATATTTGAAAATTTAATCCATCCTGTTGATTTCTTTCACTACTGTTTATAAAATATGTAATGACGCGTAACAACTCCCAATTTTGCTTTCCAAAGCTGTATTTTTAAGTTAAAGAAAAAGTCTATTTTTGGTAGAACTTTTATGAGAAAATATATTCTTATCCAAAATTCTAAAAAAAAAAAAAAAAGGAAAAGAAAAGAAAATCTCAAGCTTGAGGAAGACAAAAACTGATAGAAAACAGACTTAAACAGAAATCAACTAATTCTGGTAAGGTGATTGATAAACATACATATATGATAAATGTATTCAAATAAGTTAACACAGATAACACATTGAACAAAGAAAATAACAATAACATTTTACACATGATCACTTATGAACAATGGAAACAACAAATTAATTTTTAATTATAATCCCGTTGTTACCAGAAAATTTCATAAACTTTTCCCCCACAATATCAATAAAATATTTATAAGTTAGCTGCATTTTGTAGCAAATAGTATGACTAAAAGGTATTTTTCTTTTCTGGCTATCCATGCAAATGTCGATTGCCTATCTAATATGTGCTTATTTATTACTGCTTCTGCAGTATTCGCTTTTCAAAGTAATCCCTTATATAAGTAAATTATACTTCATTTACAAGGGATGTGAAATTCTCAAGGCTATAGAAAGGTGTACCGACATAAAAGTAATACACTGGAATTTCAACCAGGAAGACTTTTTAGAAAGGATTGCTGCCACCCGTATGGGTGTAGTGCTAGTCATTGATCAACCACGATTTATCAATAAGAATGATAATATTTAGCAGATTGAATTGAATTCTTCTCCAAAACTATAAAATGAGAACCATAAAAAGGTTCATAGGTCAATACTTGAATTTTGGATTTATATCAATAGAAATAGCACAGCACTCAGTTTTGAGTTCTACAAATTCATAAGAAAATATACCTTCAAAGAGCAAATTGGTTCAAAAAAAATCGCAGCTTTATCACATAGTCAGAAATTCCAGTTCAGTCCAAAAATTCATAAACTTGGTCCAAAATTTAATGAAAATTGCCTCTTCTTGATGAACAGAGTTCTCCTTCAACTCTCAGATTTTCCTGAAAGTAAGTTATGATGTCTGAAAAGATATATGGTAACTCAGGAACATCCAGAGGATTACAAAACAATCTAAGAATATCTTTCATTCTTCAAAATTTGTGAATAACTTCTGAAATTGTAATATTATAATCATCAAATAATTTTACATTAGTTCAAAATCTGTTTCTTCCCAAGACTTATCAGATAAAAACTAAGTATAGTTTCTGCTATGTGTTCAAACGTATCTGATCAATGTGTGTTTGAATATGTGCACTTTCACAAGTGAACTATCAGTGTTCTTTTTTTCAAAATGAACATATGAAGATTATTGTGTCAGGATGCTTTTGGTTGCTAATATAAGAAAACTCAAATCACAGTAACTTAAACAATATGGGGAATTTACTATTATTATGTCACACATTGTTTATTATATAACAAGGCTCCAGAGTTGGTAAATTCTAGACTTTATAGCATGTTAGGGACTTGAATTCTTCCTATTTTCTACTTTGTGTTTCTCAGAGAATTGACTTTGTCCTCATGAAGCTCAAACAAAATAACTACACAATTTCTAGGAGTTGAAAACCCTGGTTCTTCCTAAGGGCATTTTTGTTAAATGAGGAAAGCATTTACAAAACAATTAAATTAAAAATAAAATTCATTTTTATATTTTACTGGCCAAGATTATATCACATGCCCATCGCTAAGACAAATAAATGTTGGCAAGGTATTAGTTTAGACTAATTATGATTTATTCCTGAGTTAGGAATAAGATCACTTTCCCTCAGCTAGAATCTTGATTTAATTAATAAAAACAAAAAGTGAAGAAAGGATATATGTCATGTTAGCCTCAAGTGCCTTGACACATCATTTCAGCCGATCAATATCTAACAAGTTGAGACTCTCAAAGCAGCTTGCTTAATATCCTTGACATTATTTATTCATGACTGTTCACTGAATGGTTACTTTGTACCCTACTCTATACTTGCCATTGGACCTAACACTTTGATGTATTAAAATAAAGCCTATTCTTATATTCTGATTCAGCTGCCTTCCAGTTATGCCATTAACTCCCTGTGGCTGCATGTACAAATAAATGGGAACATTACAATCATGATTCCTTCCTTCTTGCATCAGGTGATAAGTCTCACACACAGAAATCATGATAAAGGCTGTGGGAATAATGCTAAGAAAATTTGAAACAGTTCTTCTCTGAAAAAAAAAAAAAAGAAAAAAACAACAATAACAAAACAAAAAAAAATCTCTTGAAACATCTTTTTGTTTCTTTGCAATTTTCTAGTCTGTGGGAAGTTAACTGTTGTTTTTGTTTTTGTGTTGTATGTTTTAACCAAAAGCTTCCTATTTCTTAACATCAGGTGGTTGGGTGGGACTACTTCATGAGGGCTTACATATATTATAAAACATTTTTTGCCAAAAATATCAAGCAATTCACAGTATTGGTTTAGATGGAGTACACTTGACTGTAGACTCCATGATACAGGCCGATGTATTAGGGCAGGTTCTATGAAAAGCATATCTTTACCAGAATTTTTCTACAAATAGAAAGAGAACATCCAAAAGCTTCTTGCATAGCTGTTTCTTACAATTAAAACACTAAACACTTCTGTATCTTTCATAATTAGACTTGGCATCTTTCTTTTTCTTCTAAGATGTCAGAATCATGGAATCCCTGAGATCATCTAGAAAACACAATATACAAAAAAGAAAATGACAAATGTTCTTTATCTTAAGAATAAGCATATTACATATAAACAATTCTAAAAAGAAAAACAGAAGCTGGCTCCAAGTTTCCCCAAACATCTGACAGTTTAACTGAGAATGAACACTAATAGATTATGTACTATAAAATTTTCTTTTATAAAAGAAAACTAATAGTCCTGAGAAAATTCACAGTTTATCAACACAGTTCAGAAAATACCATTAAAATGCTGTCTTTTAAACATACAATAGAAATCTATGAAACTATAAAAGAGAACAAGAAAGCTCTTTATGTCCTTGACATGAAAAGATCTCTAAAATATATAGCTAAATGGAGGGGGGGGGGGAGAATCAGTACAGTGCATGTCCTAAGCCATCTTTTATGCAAAAAAGAGGAGTAATCATCTTTACCTTTTTCTTACATATGAATAAAGAAACTCTGAAAAGAAGCTGTGGATGAAAGCAGAGTAGAAATAGGGCAGAAGATGAACAAGAAAGAAATAGAGCCCTTTTCACTATGTTATTTGCTATACGTTGATGGGGTTTGTACCATGTCAATGTACTTTGCACTCAAAAATTGAATTAGAAATTTTTTAGACTTCAGCTTCCACAAAAATGAAGTACATATATATTTCACTATTCTTCCCACTGAGTACAACTACAAATTCTGGATATTATATCTAAAAGGCATTTAAGAAGACCCTGGAAGATTGAGATAAGAAAGCACACCAATTACGATGGTGACAATCAGTGTGGGGAGTCTGTCTTCTACACCCACCCAGAGGAAGCAAGGCACCTCTTCCCCTCTTATTGGAGCAATGTCAAAGGGTTCTAATGGAGACCCAGGACTTTCACTACCCATCAGTGGTCACAAGGCCATGTCTCTCTACCCAGTAAAATGTATCCAATCTGAATAAGAGAAAAAATGAATGAAACCAAATGAACCTGTGGGAAAAAAACAAAGGATCTAACATATAAATAATTTAAGTCCTAGACTAACAGGAGAGAAAATGGCAGAGAAAAATATTTGAAGAACTAATAGCTTTAAAATTTTCAAATTTGGTAAATGACATATATTTAGAAATTCAGGAACTTCAGTGAACCCCCCAAGTAAAATGGATACAAAGAAAACCATATGCTTACTATTGAAACTTTTTAAAAAATCAAAACTAAAGAGAATCTCATGAAACTATCTAGAGACAAATATTATAGGTTACATTTACAGGACAACAATTTGAATACCTACTAATTTCTCATCAGAAACAATAGAGGCCAGGGTGCCTTGGTGGCTCAGTTGGTTAAGCATCTGACTTTGGCTCAGGTCATGATCCCAGGGTCCTGGGATCGAGCCCCAACATTGGGTGTCCTGCCCTACAAGGAGCCTGCCTCTCTCCCTTGCTTGTGCTCTCTTCCCTGCTGTGCTCTCTCTCTCAAATAAATAAATGAATAATAAATGAATAATAAATAAATAAATAAATAAATAAAATCTTAGAAAAGAAACAATAGAGGCTTTATGACAGAACAAGATCAAGTGCAGAAAAATCCTTGCAAACTGTTTTTTGTAGTTAGCTGAGGAAAACCAAACAATTCCATTATGAACACACTATCACCCATATATGAAAACAGTTTTTTTTTTAATTTCTTTTCACAAGTTTCCAAATCTCATTACAGAGATGTAAAAGTGACTTCAGTATACTTGGAACACAGGCAGATTTGTAGAATTTCTCCACAACAATCTCCACTGCTTAGGCTTTAGCCTCTAAATAGCATGTGTTCTTGTTATTGTCACCATTAAAGTTTAATATTTACATGAGACTTTAACAGCTTGCCAGATCATTTCTAGACATTTTGTACTCAATTTCCCAGCACTATAACTACAATAATTATGTTGAATATTCCTTACTTTAAGTTGTTTATCTTATCCCTCCTTTCATTCTTAGTACTTTATCTAATTCCTATATGAAGAAATTAAGGAAGAGGGACACCTGGGTGGCTCAGTGGTTGAGCGTCTGCCTTTGGCTCAGGTCATGATCCCAGAGTCCATAGGGCTCCCTCTATGGAGCCTGCTTCTCCCTCTGCCTGTGTCTCTGCCTCTCTCTGTATGTCTCATGGTTAAGTAAATAAAATCTTTAAAAAAAAAATAAGGAAGAAAAATATAAATTTATTTAACTTTATCCACTTATTCATTCTATAAGTTAATAAACATTTGTAATAAATTTCAGATGAATGGGAAAAACTGCATAGAGCAATTAGAACTAAGAAGTGTGATAAGGAACATAGCATTTATAAGAGAGACCCCTGGGGATCCCTGGGTGGCGCAGCGGTTTGGCGCTTGCCTTTGGCCCAGGGCACAATCCTGGAGACCCGGGATCGAATCCCACATCGGGCTCCCGGTGCATGGAGCCTGCTTCTCCCTCTGCCTGTGTCTCTGCGCCTCTCTCTCTCTCTCTGTGACTATCATAAATAAATAAAAAAAAAAATTAAAAAAAAAAAGATTTAAAAAAAAAAAAAGAGAGAGACCCCTGCTAGAAGCTCAGATTGAGGGGTATGGGCACAGGGATACAGTTTATGCTACAGGAATAGATATGATTACCCAGAGAGGGTGTCTATATTGAAATTGTGGTGGAAATCAACATTTAAAAAGATGTAGAAGAAACATCCAGTAAGTTAGAGAAAATTTTGAGGAGAATGGTATATTGGAAACCAAAAGAGAATGCTTCAAAACAGAATTAAAAAAACAAAAACAAAACCCCTCTATAATTCTGAACACCCTATAATTCCCAGATTACAATCTCCAAAAAACTAAAAAATAAAAATAAAAGCTTCTTGGGTAAATGGCTGATCCTGGGCTCAGACACGATATGCACAACATGGACCTAAAAGGTTTGTCACACTGGATAACAACTACTAATGATTACCAGGGTTGTACCAGCAGGATAAGAGTCTAATTTGAAGCATTTCCTCCTAGCCAAGAATGGAATACTTTGAACATTAAAAAGAATAATAACTTCAGTAGATTAAAACATAAGTTTTAGATCCATGAGTTCATGATCATATTAAAAGCAACCTCAGTGCTCACTTTTGGAGGATGACAAGGAATCACCTAATTATTCTGTACACTGTCAAATAAAAGGAAAGGATCAGGACCTTGAAAGAGAGGGACAGATATCTACTGAGAGTATGGAGGAGATGTGGTGGAAGAGGAGACCCAAGGAGACTCTATACAATTAGAAAAATGGGTTTGGGGAACTTAGGTAATGTGAGATGAGCTTAGCAGAGAAAAATAGGACAACATATGGGGCTGACTACCTTTACTCTGCAAAGGTTTTGATTATTTTGCTTCACTTGACAGACATGTACAAGAGCTAAGCAAACATGCAATGAGATTTTGCAGAGCAGGTGTTCCAGAGAAAGGCGAGAAAGCAAGGACTTCTCAATGGAATGATGCTTGAAGTTTTCTCCTCTCTATTTCAAAAAACCTCTGATCTTCCCTTATCCTTCTTTTTTGACATCCTATCAAGTAGATATTGCCCCCATTTCATAAGCTCACCCCTCTTGTGACTGATCTGGTCCTTTTACCCTGCTCCAGACCACAGCTCCCTTTATTACTCCCTTTTTCATTTGCATCTTCCAGTCAGTTTACTCCCGTAGTACTTTTCTTTGGGTTTATAAGGGTTCACCATTTTTCTTCATCCCAGGGAAAACAAAAAGCCTTTAACCTGCTGCTTTCTCTATCTACCATCTTTTCTCACCTTTCTTTTACTGCCAAGTTTCTCAGATGAATACACAAATGAAACTTCAGGGGAAGTTTCTTGCTTCCCCCTTGATCCCCTGTTCCTCTTACAACCTGATTTTTCCCTAATTATTCTATCTCTAATTATCATTGAATCCGATGGCTTCTTTTCTTTGTCTTACTTCAATTTGAGATGGGGACCAGCCCTCAGTATTTGCTCTTTCTCCTTTAAGTCCTCTTTGCCTTGGAATTTGATATAATGACATAAAGCCCCATCTCTACTACTTACTAATTTTGTGACTCTTGTCAATAAAATAATAATACTAATAATATATATGCAATGCTTACTAAAGACTTTAATAAACAGTTTAGACATTGTATTTCAATTTTTAACAAGTCTGTAAGAGTAATATTATTATCTTTATTTCACCCAGAAGTGGTAACACATGACTTTTTTTTTCCTTTTTGCCTTTTATAACACACACACACACAAAAAAAAAACAAAAAACAAAACAAAACAAAAAAAACCTTGTTTAAACGTGTTTAATCCTATTCAATGATATCACAATACTAATTCTTAAAATTTTTTATTGCTTCTCTAGTTGTTTCACTGGGTCTTCCTCTTTCTGCTGCCATTGAATGTGATTATCCTCTGAAGTCTATTCTAGAATCTATTCTAGCGCCTCGATGTCAGTGAAATCAGTGTACTAAGGCAAGTGTTCTCAAAGAGTGGTCCTCAGACTAGCAGTGTCACCATTTGCCTTGTTAGAATGATAGATTACCTGGCCCCGCAATTTGTACATCAGAAACCTTGGGGGTGAGGCCCAGCAGTCCATGCCTAGACCAGCCTTCCAGGTAATTCTGATACATGTTAAAGTTCGAGAACCACCATCCTAAATTATGGAGCATAGACTACTTACATCAACATTTTAGGGGTGCTAATGGATTTTTTTTTTTTTTTTTTTTTTTTGCTAATGGATTTTTAGGCCCCATCCTAAACCCACTGAATCAGAATCTCTGAGATCACGGTCAGCAATTCTAAAATATTCTTGTTCCCACTAAAGTCTGAGAATCTGTACTCTATACCTTCTCTCTTACAGATCTACGAAGAAGGCTTCAGTTATAATTTCTGCACAAGTGGCACCTAAACCTGCAACCTACAGACTTTATTTTCAATTTCCTATCAGATCTCAAAAAATGTTTGCTACCACCTCAAAGTCATATACTCTATTGCTATGCTCATTACTCTGCTCTTACTTCCCTCAGATGACTTCAGACTTTATTTGTGCTCCCAGTCATTCTTCCCTGAGTCTAATTTTTTTCTAAAGATTTTATTTATTTTATTTGAGATAGAGATAGAGAGTGAGAGAGAGCACAGGGAGGAGGAGAGAGGGAGGGAGAAGGAGAAGCAGACTCACTGCTGAGCAGGGAGCCCAACTTGGGCAGAGCAAGATCCCAGGACCTGAGGTGAAGGCAGATCCTGGTAACTGACAGTCACCCAGGTGCTAACTTTAACCAGTAGTTATATTTGTCAAGTATAACTCCCTTGATCACAAATCCTATTATTATATGAAGTTTTGCTTAATAACTTTCTAAAATGCATTTTGCTTTTCATGAATCTGCTATTACTCAATTTCTTGATAGAAATTACAACACATTTTGTTTCAAGAACATTTTCTGGGAAGACAGTAAATGTAATAATGCTAAGATTTTGAGTCAATTGGACTCATTTGGACTTGAGTACTGACTATGAATTGTTGAATCCAAGACTAAAACCCAGGTTTCAGTTTCCAAATTTCAGTTTTCTTTGCAGTAATACATGCCTTGCTAAATGTTAGATTTTGCGATAACTACTTTTGACTCATTATTTTATGTAGAACACAATGTGGTATAAGGTAAATCTCTCTTTGACTCTGTCCATGGGGATTTAGTAATTGCAAGATCAGTTAGATCTCAGACTATTCTTCCATAAGTACAGTTAGCATATGTCACTAGTGGCCAGAGCATTCTTAAATCTGAATATAGTAGTGCATATGATTAAAGAATAAAATGAGTAAATTGCTACATGACAGTTTTGTAGGTGATGGGAAGAAAAAACACTCATAAAAATATAAGAAAACTTATTCTTCCTTCAGCCCAGGGTGTGATACTGGAGATCCGGGATCGAGTCCCATGTGGGGCTCCCTGCATGGAGCCTGCTTTTCCCTCTGCCTGTGTCTCTGCCTCCCTCTGTGTGTCTCTCATGAATAAATAAATGAAATCTTAAAAAAAAAAAAGAAAACGTATTCTTGTGGAGAGTTCTACAGCATTCATGATATCACTGTAATATTATCACAAAAGCACATCATGCTTTGGGGGAGTTTTCCCTTAATCCATCTCTCTCACTACTGTTATTACAATAATTACATTCCATGTTTGTCAGAGACACAAATACCAGAGTTGAAAAGTACCACAGAAAAAAAGAAAACCATATCTGGGGGCATCACAATGCCAAATTTCAGGTTGTACTACAAAGCTGTGGTCATCAAGACAGTGTGGTCCTGGCACAAAAACAGACACATAGATCAATGGAACAGAATAGAGAACCCAGAAGTGGACCCTGAACTTTATGGTCAACTAATATTTGATAAAGGAGGAAAGACTATCCATTGGAAGAAAGACAGCCTCTTCAATAAATGGTGCTGGGAAAATTGGACATCCACATGCAGAATAATAAAACTAGACCACTCTCTTGCACCAGACACAAAGATAAACTCAAAATGGATGAAAGATCTAAATGTGAGACAAGAATCCATCAAAATCCTAGTGGAGAACACAGGCAACACCCTTTTTGAACTCGGCCACAGTAACTTCTTGCAAGATACATCCATGAAGGCAAAAGAAACAGAAGGAAAAATGAACTATTGGGACTTCATCAAGATAAGAAGCTTTTGCACAGCAAAGGATACAGTCAACAAAACTCAAAGACAACCTACAGAATGGGAGAAGATATTTGCAAATGACGTGTCAGATAAAGGGCTAGTTTCCAAGATCTATAAAGAACTTATTAAACTCAACACCAAAAAAACAAACAATCCAATCATGAAATGGGCAAAAGACATGAACAGAAATCTCACAGAGGAAGACATAGACATGGCCAACACGCACATGAGAAAATGCTCTGCATCACTTGCCATCAGGGAAATACAGATCAAAACCACAATGAGATCCCACCTCACACCAGTGAGAATGGGGCAGATTAAGAAGGCAGGAAACTACAAATGTTGGAGAGGATGCGGAGAAAAGGGAACCCTCTTACACTGTTGGTGGGAATGTGAACTGGTGCAGCCACTCTGGAAAACTGTGTGGAGGTTCCTCAAAGAGTTAAAAATAGACCTGCCCTATGACCCAGCAATTGCACTGTTGGGGATTTACCCCAAAGATGCAGATGCAATGAAACGCCGGGACACCTGCACCCCGATGTTTCTACCAGCAATGTCCACAATAGCCAACTGTGGAAGGAGCCTCGGTGTCCATGGAAAGATGAATGGATAAAGAAGATGTGGTTTATGTATACAATGGAATATTACTCAGCCATTAGAAACGACAAATACCCACCATTTGCTTCAACGTGGATGGAACTGGAGGGTATTATGCTGAGTGAAGTAAGTCAATCGGAGAAGGACAAACAGTGTATGTTCTCATTCATTTGGGGAATATAAATAATAGTGAAAGGGAATATAAGGGAAGGGAGAAGAAATGTGTGGGAAATATCAGAAAGGGAGACAGAACATGAGAGACTCCTAACTCTGGGAAACGAACTAGGGGTGGTGGAAGGGGAGGAGGGCGGAGGGTGGGGGTGAGTGGGTGACGGGCACTGAGGGGGACACTTGACGGGATGAGCACTGGGTGTTATTCTGTATGTTGGCAAATTGAACACCAATAAAAAATTTATTAAAAAAAAAAGAAAAGTACCACAGAGATCATCTATTTCCTACTCTACAATGTAGTGATGAAGAAAACTTAGAGTAAGAAAGGTAAAAGCACTTGCCCAAAGTTATGCAGCTGGTTAGTTACAGAGCTGAAATTATAAAAACCCAACTCTCAACTGTCAGCATTCTGTTTTATTGGTCTTGTGAGCAGGCAGGAAACATGACAAACAGAGGGCAGAAAGGTATGAGAAAGAGGTCAGCAGGAAAAGCTGTGAGGCAGAGTGAAGGACTGGATAATTAGAGCAAAGAAGAAAGGAAATGGTGTTGCTTAGGTCATCAAGTAGAATAGAGTTTGAAGAATACCTAAATCTTCAACAGCTCTGCATTCAATTTCACAAAGTAAATAGATAAGACAACAAATCTCAATCACATGCCTTTTTTAAATTGAAAAGCTTTATATGCAATATCTAAACCTCACCCTTAATTGCCAAGACATTTACTCACAGCATGTGACTGCACATTTGACAACAGAGATGACTACCTCTAACTCTCATCTCTGTACTGTGACCAACAAACCAAAATTAGAACAATAATTTGACCTTCCACAGATGGCCTCAAAGAGGCTATTACAGATAGTTCAGGAAATAATGTATTTCATTGAAAGTTTATAATTATAGGATTGCTTATAAATAATATGTACTTTTTAAAGTCTGAAATTATACCTAGAATAATACAATATAATCACTAGATACTTCAATTTCCTCATGTGTACCTACACAGATTTTTGTTTTTCAATGTTCTTCAGATTCACAAATTAAATCTCAAAGGCAACTAACTATATATTTCTCTCTCTGCTTTCTATGAACTCTTTCAGGACACAGAGATACACAGGAGACTGTTCACTCCCTGCTCCTCTCCAAATACTGTAAACAGCAAACAGGTTCAGATGTTCAATATCTGTATATTCAATGTCAAACGCACATACACACATGAACACACACACACACATTTACCAATGAACATATTTGCCAAGACTCCCTAAAACCAAAAATCTTTTAAGACAATAATAAGCCTGGACATCCTTCTGAAGACAGATGTCTTCAGTGATACTGCTATGCATCCTCTGCCACATTCACTGTGTAGTGGTAGACCTAGGAACCATTTCTCTTTCCACAGTTTATTACAGGCTGCTTGAGAACTAATAATTTCTACCAATTATATTGTAAAGAAAAGTTCAAAGGCAAGAAATTTGAAGAAATATTGTTTCTTTACTGGTCTACAACCACCTACAATCCACCTTCAATTTTGCTACTGAGGTTGGCTGCCTAAAATACAGATCTAATTAACTATATTGTTTCCATGCTCAAAATCTTTCAATAACTCCACTACTTACAGGGTAAAGTTCCACCTCCTGACACATCATTTTAGGTCCTCCTAGCCTACCTTGAGTATTTGTCTCATGAAATCCCTACTAGCTTCCTGTTCTCCCATTCCTGTGTGAGGTGAGGCTGCCCACACCTCCCACATACTCTCTCCCTTCCTTCTCATTTTTATCTGTGAGCTTGGTAGCTGAGATGCTTCTTCTTTTATGAAACTATCCCACAAGTATCATCCTTATATGTATCCCCAAAACTTTTCTAAGAGTTTCCCTTCTTATATGCCAATGTGTGCATACAAGCCTGGGGTGCCGAGGGGGAAATATGCAGACTTCATATCTGGTTAGCAAGAGTATATGCAATTTGATCATATGGTTGTTTTATGGGGTAAAAGTAAAGTGGTAAAGGCATAGACTTTGGGGTCCATCAGACTTCCTTGGTTCCTCCACTTAACTAGCTGTGTAACATTGTGGGACTCTCTAAGCTCTAGTTTATCTGTAAAATTAAGATAATCATATTTACCTCATAAAATTTTTGAATATTTAAGGAGATAATATATGCAGTCTTTACCTGTAACATCAATAAATGATAGTGTTATTGTATGTAGATTATATTTTTATATGACTGATATTCCTTCTCTCTCTCTCATACACACATACACACACACACACACACACACACAAAAAATACCTGAAATAAGATTGACCAAGAAATTTAACAAATATTGTCATCTCTGGGAAATGGGATTTCAGGGTTATTTTCAGTTTTTTTGTTTTTGCATAACTATATTTTCTATTTTTTATGATAAACTATTTTAATTATTTACAAAAATAAATCATTAAAATAAAATAAAAATCATTATTCAGAGACTATTATGATTATTAAGGTATGGGGTTATGAGTTTGAACTAGGGCTGTGGCAATGGGAATGGAAAATAAGGGTAAAATGTGAAAGACTTACTTAGAAGTGAGTGTGAAAGGAAGGAACAATGATTCCAAAAAAAGTGGAAAAATTGAGTTGGGAAACTGGAGACTGATTTGAGAATGGTGAATGGTGAAAATATTAGCTTTGGTTATGGATATACTAGTTTCATTGGATGAAAGAGAACTAAAATGAAGTGTATACAGCATGATTTGCCTGAGCATTAGTGGTGGTGTCACACTGGAGATACAGACTCATAAATTTACAAACATATATGTATATGTTGTACAAATATATATGTATATTATATGTATATGTATATATATTTTTATTATATCTCATAGTAGAGACCCACAGGGGGAGATAACTTGAGCTTTGTGCCCAAATTTTGAGACTGAACCCAAATGTATAGGAAGAAGAATCAATGAAGGATGAAGAAAGAATAGCAATTCTCAAATTGGTAACCCAAAGGGGGAAAAGAGTTCTGTACTCAAATAAGATGGGTGAAAACTTAACATTTGAATGTACAAAATGACGTAGATTTTTTCTAATATTTTTAATAATCTTCCCTTAACCAAGTACCTGGAGAGGAACAGGAATGAAAAGGACATTATCTTTCCTACTTGCTGGATGTAACTAAGTGTCTTCAGATAAATGTTTTTCAGGCTTTTATTTCCTCTCAATCCCTTCTTAATTTGGCATCCAAGTATAGATTATGCATGAGAGTGGGATTTATATGAAGTCTGAGACAGTTATACACATCTTTTCCCAACTCTGTGTTCAGTGATATCATGCTGATTGCTTAAACTCAGACATGGTATATTTATATTCCTGGAGTTGTCACATGCTGTAAATCAGAACTTTTAGGGGGAGGAAAGAGCCAGTTAAATATTTACCAGCACATCATTCTTTACATGCCTAATGGCAGTGAACAACAGGAGGTTCTCTTGCTATCTTCTGGATTCTCTGATCTCCTCAGAGATGTCTCTCACCTGCCTGGTCACCAGTAGCCTGCTAATAGCCACTGATGTCTATAGTTGGTTAACACTAGCCATGGCCTCTTGCTTTAGTCAAGACTTAGGAGTCTTTCTTTGCTGATTTAGTCTCACCTCACTCTAATTAGTAAGTAGAGATAACTCTGAAACCATTTCTGTGTTTTTTGTTTGACTCTTGCTAACTACTATCCTCCCATGGCCTCTGAGGTAGATCACTAGGTATCATGGCTTGCTTCATTCATCTTCAATAGCCTATGGGCCCTATCCAGCTATTGTTTATCTTCTCTAATAGGATGTATAAAAACATCTGGGACATTTCTATGTCATTTGAGAACTAAAAGAGGTTCAAACTTGCTAACTTAGACTCCATACCTGCTCCATACCACTGTTTTTACTCTAATGCCACCCCTCCAGTAAGTGCAGTTAGTATAGTGATGTTATCTAAGATTTGTGACCCACAAAGTGTGAACAAGACCCTTTATTTTGCCTTTTCCTTTCCACATATTTACCTAGCAATTCTCTGCCACAAGATCTTAGCCTAAAGGTGAAGCCATTGCACACATGTTCCTCTTTCCTTCAACTCTCTTCTTCCCACACTACCCATTCAGGAGACTCAGGCTTTTTTCCTTAAGGAAAAAAACTACTTCACATCATTTTTTAGACTTTCTACCTGTGGCATTTAGTAATCTCAACCTTCAATAAAGTTGGAAATAAGTAATATGCCTGATAGAAAATTTAAAGTAATGTTCATAAAGATACTCACTGGACTTGAGAAGAGTAAAAGACTATAGTGAGGCTCTCAACAAAGACTTATAAAGTATTGAAAAGAACCAACCAGAAATAATAACTCAATAACCGAAATTAAAAATACACTAGATAAAATAAAGAGTAGACAGGGGAAGCAGAAGAATGGATCAGTGATCTGGAGGATAGAGAAATGGAAAGCAATCAAGTTGAACAAGAGAAAGAAAATAATAATAATAAATGAAAATAGATTTAGGGAACTCAGCAACATGAAAAAGCATAATAACATTTGTATTATAGTGGTCCCAGAAGGAGAAGAGAGACAAAAGAGGCAGAAACTGTATTTGAAAAAATAATAGCTAAAAATTATCCAAATCTGTGGAAGGAAACAGATACCCAGGTTCAGGAGCCACAGAAAGCCTCCAACAAAATCAACCCAAGGAGGTCCTCACCAAGATACATAGTAATTAAAATGACAAAAGGTAATGATTAAGAGAGAATTTTAAAAACAGCAAAAGAATAGTTATATTCAAGGGAAACCCCATAAGGCTACCAGCTGATTTTTCAACAGAAACTTTAAAGGCCAGAAGAAAGTGGCATGATATATTCAAAGTGCTAAAAGGAAAAAAAAAAAAAAAAACACTGCAACCAAGGATATTCTATCCAGCAAGTTTCCCATTTAGAATAAAAGGAGAGATAAAGAGTTCCCAAGATGACCAAAAGTTAAAGGAATTCATGCCTATTAAGCAGTCTTCAAGAAATGTTAAAGGAAACTTTTGATTAGAAAGGAAAGGGCATAAGGAGTAATAAGAAAATTAGGCTGCACAAAAGCAGTACAATTAAGTATATCTATATAAATCAACCAAGAAATTCAAAAAATAAATGTAAACTATGACATCATATACATTAAAATGTGGTAGGAAAGAGGAGTAAAGAATGGGTTCAAACTTAAGTAATCATCAACTTAATATAAACCGCTATATGTAGAAGATGTTATATACAAACCAAATGGTAACCACAAACCAAAATCCAGTAATAGAAATGGAAAAAAACAAAGAGAAAGTAATCCAAGTATATCACTAAAGAAAGTCAGCAAACCAGGAGAGAAAAGAGCAAGAGAAGGAGCAGAGAAGAATTACAAAAAATCATAAAACCAGTAACAAAATAATAATAATAATAATAATAATAATAATAATAAAAACAAAATAATAATAAGTACATATCTATCAATAATTACTCTGAATGTAAATGAACTAAATGCCCCATCAAAAAACAAATTGTGATAGAATGGATTAAAAAGCAAGACTAATGTATGTACTACCCACAAGAGACTGGTTTCAGAAGTAAAGATAATGCATATTAAAAGTGAAGTAGTGGAAAATATTTATCATGTAATTTGAAGTGAAAAGAAAGCCAGAGTAGCCATACTTACCTCAGACAAAAATAGACCTCAAAACAAAGACTGTAACAACAGAAAGAGAAAGACAAGGGAAAAATCCAACAAGAAGATATAACAATGTTTATGTAAATGTGTACGCACCATCCTGACAGCACCTAAATACATAAAACAACTAATAACAAACATAAATAATCAATAGTAATACAAGAATAGTAGGGGACATTAACAATCCACTTGTAGCAATGGATAAATCATGATGAAAATAGAAAACTATTCCTGTAAAATTAGGAATAAGACAAGGATGTCTACTCTTACCACTTTTATTCAACATAGTAGTGGAAGTCCTAGCCACAGCAATCTGACAAAAAGAAATAGTATTATGTCATATAGAAAAACCCTAAATATGGAAAACCCTAAATACTCCACCATAAAACTGCTACAACTGATAAGTGAATTCAGTAGGTTTATAGGATTAAAAATCAATATATAGAGATATTTTGCATTTCTATACATTAAATAATACAGTAGCAGAAAGAAAAATTAAGAAATCAATCCCATTTACAGTTGCATCAAAAAGAATAAAATATCTAAGAAAAACTTAATCAAGGAAGTGAAAGATCTGTACTCTGAAAACCATAAAACATTGATGAAAGAAATTGAAGATGACACAAACAGAAAGATATTATATGCTCATGTATTGGGGCGATAAATATTGTTTATCTCCATACTACCCAAAGCGATCTACATCTATGAAATCCCTGTGAAATCTCTAATTCAGTCCCTATGAAAATATCAACAGAATTTTTCAAACACAAAAGACCCCAAATAGTCAAAGCAATCTTGAAAATGAAAAAACTGGAGGTGTCACAATCCCACCCAGACTTCAAGATATACTACAAAGGTGTAGTAATCAAAACATGAGCATGGTACTGGCACAGAAACAGACACATAGGTCAATCAAACAGGACAGAGGGCCCAGAAATAAACCCACACTTTTACAGCCAATTAATCTTTGACAAAAGAGTTAACAATATGCAATGGGAAAAAGACAGTTTCTTCAACAAATAGTGCTAAGAAAACTGGACAGCTACATGCAAAAGAATGACACTGGACCACTTTCTTACACTCTGCATGAAATAAACTCAAAATGGATTAAGGACCTAAGTGTGACACCTACAACCATAAAAATCTTAGAAGAGAGTTCTGACATTAGATGTAATAACATTTTTCTAGATATGTCTCCAGAGGCAATGTAAATAAAAGCAAAAATAAACTATACTTCATCAAAATAGAAAGCTTCTGCACAATGAAGGAAATAATAAACAAAACTAAAAGGCAACCTACTGAATGGGAGAGGATATTTGTAAATGACATATTTGATAAGAGGTTAGTGTCCAAAATATATAAGGAACTTATACAGTTCACCATCTCAAAAACAAATAATCCAATTAAAAATGGACAGAAGACATAAACAGACATTTCTCTGAAGAAGACACACAGATGGCCAACAGACACATGAAAAGATGTTCAACATCACTCATCATCAGGGAAATGCAAATCAAAACCATGATGAAATATGTCAGGATGGCTAAAAGCAAAAACACAAGAAACAATGTGTCAGCAAGGGTGTGGAGAAAAAGGAATTCTCATGTGCTGTTGGTAGGAATACAAACTGGTTCAGTCACTATGGACATTATAGAGGTTTCCCAAAAAATTAAAAATAGAATTACCCTATGATCCAGTCATTCCACTACCGGGTTATAAAAACACTAATGCAAAAAGATATATCACCCCTGTGTTTATTACAGCATTATTTACGATAGCCAAATTATGGAAGCAAGCTATCAATAAATGAATGAATATGGAAGATACACACACACACACACACACACACACACACACACTGGAATGTTACTCAGAATGAAATCTTGCCATTTGCAACAACATGGATGGAGCTAAAGAGTATAATGCTAAGCAAAATAAGTCAGTCAGAGAAAGACAAATATCATATGATTTCACTCATGTAATTTGAAAAAATAAAACAAATAAGCAAAGGAAAAAGAAGAGACACAAATCAAGAAACACACTCTTAACTACAGAGAACAAACTGATGATTCCCAGAAGGGAGGTGGGTGGGGAGATCAAAAAATATACTTCTCATGATGAGCACTAAGTAATGTATAGTACTGTTAAATCACTGTATTGTACACCTGAAACTAATATAATACTGGATGTTAAATATACTGGAATTAAAATTAAAAACTTAATAAAAAGTTTATGTTTGTTGAAGAAGTAAGTTTGCATACACATAAAAAGAAAAAGGAAGACATGGCATATATATATATAATATTTATATATTTTTATGTAAATATAAAAATATATAAAATGGAATATTATTCAGCCCTTAAAAAGAATGAAATTTTGCATTTGCAACAAGGATGGAGGGAAAGAGTATGATATTAAGCAAAATAAGCCAGTCACAGAAAGACAAGTATCTTATGATTTTACTAACATGTACAATTTAAGAAGTGAAACAAGGGAGCAAAGGAAAAAAGAGAGAGAGATTAAAAAGTCTCTTAACTAAAAAGAGCAACTAATGGTTGCCATAAGGGAGGAGCATGGGGAATGAGTGAAACAGGTGATAGGGATTAAAGAGTGCATTTACCAAGATGAGCACTGAGTCATGTACAGAATTGTGAATCACTATATTGTACAATTGAAGCTAATATAACACTATATGTTAATTATACTGGAATTGAAATTAAAAATAAAAGATCACCTTTTAGAACAAAATTTCTATTTTGTTCTATGGAACAAATTTTTTGAAACACTGAATTACTCAGGAGAACCAAACTAAAATCCAAATAAAGAAGGGAGAATTTTCTAGAAGGAAAATATAGCTTGTTCTTGGTGGCCTCCATTTGTATCCCTTGTCTCAAAAAAGCAAAGTTATTTAGAAAAGATTAGCTGACATTGATTAACTGATCCTCTAAGCAAATATAGTTAGATGATAGATACATAGATAGATAGATAGATAGATAGATAGATAGATAGATAGATGATAGATAGAGAGAGAGATAAATAATAGATAGATGATACTGATTAAACAGATCCTCGGGGATCCCTGGGTGGCTCAGCGGTTTGGCACCTGCCTTTGGTCCAGGGTGTGATCCTGGAGTCCCGGGATCGAGTCCCACATCGGGCTCCATGCATGGAGCCTGCTTCTCCCTCTGCCTGTGTCTCTGCCTCTCTCTCTCTGTGTCTCTCATGAATAAATAAATAAAATATTTAAAAAAAAAACCAGATCCTCTAAGTAGATAGATAACATATATATACATATGCATATATGTAGATAACATATCTATATGTAGATAACATATATATGTATGTATAGATAACATATATGTTATCTATTACAATGTTGTTTTTTAATAGCTTTATTACTGTTTTTTTCTGCCATAACAACTTAACAGTTTATTTTTTTTAACAGTTTAGAACATTATTCCTAAGAGCATTAACAGTAACTTCACAGATAGACTATGTTATCATAAATTTTAAAATGCTTAGTTTAATCCTATTGAGTAATTTATGCAATGGAAAACTCTGAAAGAAGTCAGCTTTATGAGGGATGGACTAAGCTCTCTATTGGCTTGGATTATTTCCTGAGCCAAGATCACTGTTTTGCATTCATCTTCTTTGACTTTCTCACAGAAAGTATCCACAACCCAATAGGCATTAGAAGGGGAGGTATTACATTGCTATTATAGCAGACTTTTATTTTAGTAACTGGAACTATTCTATTATCCTGCTGGCATTGAAATTAATCTACACAACTCCAAAAAGTGGTCAAACATGGTAAGCCTGGGGTTACCTAGAGTCACTGGTTTGGTAGAGTGATGTCCCCATAGCCAAAGTGATGCTTTCACTGAAATCCCAACATTGCTATTCCACTGGGTTTCCCATTCATTTCAAGGAGTGGCATCAGAGCCATGGCACCTGCTTTCCTGAGACCTCTGAATGTATCAGAGTTAACTGCCATGGTGCAGCTGCTTATCACCCAGCGCGTTCCCAGAGGGTTGCCCTGAACAGATTATTCTATTGGCCCAGCCTCACTCAAAAAGACATTTTACACAGGATTGCACAGCTTCCCAGGGACAAAGGGAAACCTTTTAACATGCAATGAATTCTTTCCACAAAATATTAATTTGTTTTTAGAGTCTCCTGGTACTCTATTGCTAGAAATTCAAAAATGTAAACACAGTTTACTTGTAATGCATCCATTGGCCATCTGAGAAACACGAACTTTTACTATTCAGTCACATGATTTTTACACAAATAACACAAATAGGACATAATACATATTATATATAATATAGCATAAAAATTTATAAATATAGTATTTGTATTTCTCTATTTTCCTTAGCATAATACACTCTACTTCGATCCATAGTGTTGCAAATGGCAAGGTTTTATTATTTTATTTTATTATTTTAAAAATTGAAGTTCAATTTGCCAACATATAGTATAACACCCAGTGCTCATGCCATCAAGTGCCTCCCTCAGTTCCTGTCACTCGGTTACCCCAACTCCCCACCCACCTCCCCTTCTGCAGCCCTTTGTCTCCCAGAGCTAGAAGTGTCTCGTGGTCTGTCCCCTCTCTAATTTTTCCCACTCAGTTTCCCCCCCCTTTCCCTTATAATTCCTTTCACTATTTGTTATATTCCCCATATGAGTGAAACCATATGACCATGGAAGTAAACGCTGAGTATTCGTCCTTTCTGGCTGAGTAATATTCCCTTGTATATATATAGACCACATCTTCTTTATCCATATGTCTGTGAAGGATGTCTTGGCTATTCCACACTTTGGCTATTGTGGACATTGCTACTATGAATAGTGGGGTGCAGGTGTCCTGCCTTTTCACTACATGTGCATTCTTGGGGTCAATATCCAGTAGTGCAACTTGAGGTCATAGGATAGCTCTATTTTTAACTCTTTGAAGAACCTCCATACAATTTACCAGAGTGGCTGCACCAGTTCACATTCCCACCAACAGTGTAAGAGGGTTCCCCTTTCTCCACATCCTCTCCAACATTTGTGGTTTCCTGCCTTGTTAATTTTCACCATTCTCACTGGTGTGAGGTGGGATTTCATTGTGGTTTTGATTTGTATTTCCCTGATGGCCAGTGATGCAGAGCATTTTCTCATGTGCGTGTTGGCCATGTCTATGTCTTCCTCTGTGAGATTTCTGTTCATGTCTTTTGCCCATTTCATGATTGGATTGTTTCTTGGATGTTGAGTTTAATACATTCTTTATAGAACTTGGATACTAGCCCTTTATCTGATAGGTCATTTGCAAATATCTTCTCCCACTCTGTAGGTTGTCTTTTAGTTTTGTTGACTGTTTCTTTTGCTGTGCAGAAGTTTTATCTTTATTAAGTCCCAATAGTTCATTTTTTATTTGTATCCCTTGCCTTCATAGATGTATCTTGCAAGTTGCTGTGGCCAAGTTCAAAAAGGGTGTGGTGTTCTCCTCTAGGTTTTGATTGATTCCTGTCTCACATTTAGATCTTTTAACTATTTCGAGTTTATCTTTGTGCATGGTGTAGAGAATGGTCAGTTTCATTCTTCTGCACGTGGCTGTCCAATTTTCCCAACACCATTTATTGAAGAGACTGTCCATTTTCCAGTAGATACTCTTTGCTGCTTTGTCAAATATTAGTTGACCATAGAGTTGAGGGCCCATTTCTGGGTTCTCTATTCTGTCCCATTGACCGAAGTGTCTGTTTTTGTGCCAGTACCACACTATCTTGATGATCACAGCTTTGTAGTACAACCTGAATTCTGACATTATGATGCCCCCAGCTATGGTTTTCTTTTTCAATATTCCCCTGGCTATTCGGGATCTTTTCTGA
Organism: Canis lupus dingo; assembly: GCF_003254725.2. NCBI lineage: Eukaryota > Metazoa > Chordata > Mammalia > Carnivora > Canidae > Canis > Canis lupus. The sequence goes on along the minus strand of NC_064263.1, from coordinate 1,119,673 downwards.
TTCCACACAAACCTTAAGATGATTTGTTCCAACTCTGTGAAGTGAGTACATGGTATTTTGATAGGGATTGCATTGAAAATATAAATTGGCCTGGGTAACATAAACATCTTCACAGTATTAATTCTTCCAATCCATGAGCATGGAATGTTTTTCCATCTCTTTCTGTCTTCCTGAATTTCTTTCAGAAGTGTTCTGTAGTTTTTAGGGTATAGATCCTTTACCTCTTTGGTGAGGTTTATTCCTAGGTATCTTATGCTTTTGGGTGCAACTGTAAATGGGATTGACTCCTTAATTTCTCTTTCTTCAGTTTCATTGTTAGTGTATAGATATGCCACTGATTTCTGGATGTTGATTTTGTATCCTGCCACATTGCCGAATTGCTATATGAGTTCTAGCAATCTTGGGATGGAGTCTTTTGGGGTTTTTTTTTTTAATTTTTTTTTTTTATTTATTTATGATAGTCACACAGAGAGAGGAGAGAGGCTGAGACACAGGCAGAGGGAGAAGCAGGCTCCATGCACCGGGAGCCCGACGTGGGACTCGATCCCGGGTCTCCAGGATCGCGCCCTGGGGCAAAGGCAGGCGCCAAACCACTGCGCCACCCAGGGATCCCTCTTTTGGGGTTTTTATGTACAGTATCATGCCATCTGCAAAGAGGGAGAGTTTGGCTTCTTCTTTGCCAATTTGAGTGTCTTTTATTTCTTTTTGTTGTCTGATTGCTGAGGCTAGGACTTCCAATACTATGTTGAATAGCAGTGGTGAGAGTGGACATCCCTGTCTTGTTCCTGAACTTAGGGGAAAGGCTCTGAGTTTTCTCCATTGAGAATGGTATTTGCTGCGGGTTTTTTGTAGATGGCATTAAGATGCTGAGGAATGTTCCCTCTATCTCTACACCCTGAAGAGTTTTGATCAGGAATGGATGCTGTATTTTGTCAAATGCTTTCTCTGCACCTATTGAGAGGATCATATGGTTCTTGTCTTTTCTCTTGTTGATGTGATCTATCATGTTGATTGTGTTACAAGTGTTGAACCATCCTTGCATCCCCAGGGATAAATCCCACTTGGTCATGAACTGTTGGTTCTATTGGCTAGTATCTTGGTGAGAATTTTTGCATCCAGTTAATCAGGGGTATTATCTATAATTCTCCTTTTTGGTGGTCTCTTTCACCAGTTTTGGAATCAAGATGATGCTGACTTCATAAAATTTGTTTCAAAGTATTCCATCCCTTTCTATTCTTCAGCACAGTTTTAGTAGAATAGGTATGGTTTCTTCTTTAAAGGTTTGATAGAATTCCCCTGGGGAGCCATCTGGCCCTGGACTTTTGTGTCTTGGAAGGTTTTTGATGACTGCTTCAATTTCCTCACTGGTTATTGGCTTGTTCAGGTTTTCTATTTCTTCCTGACCAGCTTTGGTAATTTGTGGTTTTCCAGAAATGCATCCATTTTTTTCTAGGTTGTCTAATTTGTTGCCATATAGATACTCATAATACATTTTTAAAATCGTTTGTATTTCCTTGGTTTTGGTTGTGATCTCTCCTCTTCATTCATGATTTTATTAATTCGAGTCTCTTTTCATTTTAATAAGGCTGGCTAGTGGTTTATCTATCTTATTAATTCTTTCAAAGAACCAGCTTCTGGTTTTGTTGATCTATTCTACAGTTCTTCTGGTCTCTATTTCATTGAGTTATGCTTGAATATTTATTATCTCTCTTTCTCTGCTTGGTGTAGGTTTTACTTGCTGTTCTTTCTCCAGTTCTTTTAGGTGTGAGGTTAACTTTTGTTTTTGAGTTTTTCCAATTTTTTGAGGGAGGCTTGTATTGCGATGTATTTCCCTCTTAGAGCTGCTTTTGCTGTATCCCAAAGATTTTGAATGGTTGTATCTTCATTCTCATTAGTTTCCATGAATCTTTTTAATTCTTCCCTAATTTCCTGGTTGACCCATTCATCTTTTAGTAGCATGCTCTTTAAACTCCACGTGTTTGAGTTTCTTCGAAATTTCTTCTTGGGATTGAGTTCTAGTTTCAAAGCATTGGGGTCTGAAAATATGCAGGGGACAATTCCAATCTTTTGGTATCAGTTGAGACCTGATTTGTGACGCAGTATGTAGTCTATTCTGGAGAAAGTTCTATGTGCACTTGAGAAGAATGTGTATTCAACTGCATTCAGATGGAAAGTTCTATATATATATATCTGAAACCCATCTGGTCCAGTGTATCATTTAAAGCCCTAGTTTCCTTGGTGATGTTCTGCTTAGAAGATCTGTCATTGGCAGAAAGTGCCATGTTGAAGTCTCCTACTATTAGTATATTATTATCTAAGTATGTCTTTACTTTGGTTATTCATTGATTAATATGCTTGGCAGCTCCCACATTAGGGGTATAGATATTCAGGATTGTTAACTCTTCTTGTTGGCTGGGTACCCTTTAAGTATAATATAGTGTCCCTCTTCATCTCTTACTAGAGTCTTTGGGTTAAACTTTAATTTATCTGATATGAGGATTGCTACCCCTGCTTTCTTTTGAGGACTATTTGAATGGTAAATTGTTCTTCACCTTTTCATTTTCAGGCTGGAGGTGTCCTTAGGTCTAAAATGAGTCTCTTGTAGACAGCAAATAATGGGTCTTGCTTTATTATCCATTCTGAAACCCTGCATCTTTTGATGGCATCATTTAGCCCATTCACGTTCAGAACTATTGAAAGATATGAATTTAGTGTCATCATAGTACCTATTCAGTCCCAGTTTTTGTGGATTATTTCTTTGGGCTTCCTCTTTCTTCTACAGGTTCCCCTTTAATATTTCTTGCAGAGCTGATTTGGTGGTCACATATTCTTTCAGTTTCTCCCTATCTTGGAAGCTCTTTATCTCTCCTTCTATTATGAATGAGAGCTTTGCTGCATAAAGTATTCTTAGCTGCATGTTCTTCTCATTTAGTGCCCTGATATATATCCTGCCAGCCCTTTCTGGCCTGCCAGGTGTCTTCTGTTATTCTAATATTTCTCCCCATATTAGTTAAGAATCTCTTGTCTCTCACTACTTTAAGGATTTTCTCTTTCTCTTTGGAATTTGCAAGTTTCACTTTTAAATGTCGAGGTGTTGAACGGGTTTTATTGATTTTGGGAGGCGACCTCTATCTTCTGGATATGAGTGCCTGTTTCCCTCTCCATATTAGTGAAGTTCTCAGCTATGATTTGTTCAAATATACTGCCTGGCCCTCTGTCCCTCTCAGCATTTTCTGGAACCCATTTATAAGTAGATTCTTCCTTCTGAGGCTATCATTTTTTCCCTTAACCTGTTAGGTTTCCCTTAGTCCTGTTAGGACTTCCAGTTTGGATTGCATCTCATTTAATTTATTTTTAAATTTCAGCCTGATTAGATCTCAATTCTGCAGTCATGAAGTCTCTAGATTCCTTTATGCATTTTTTCCAGAGCCACCAATAGCTTTACAATTGTGCTTCTGAAATGGCTTTCTGATATCAAATTGTAATCTATATTCTGTAAGTGTGTGGCAGAGAGCACTGTTTCGGATTTTGTGTGGGGGGGGGGGGGGCGGGGTGTGATGAATTCTTCCTTGTAGTCATTTTATCCAGTGCAGAGTGGCTGTATGAGCAGGCTGAGTCAAGAATATCAACCATGACCTATGTAAATTCCACCCTAGACAATTCTGACGAGGTCAGAGACCAGAAATTGAAAACAAAGATCAGAACAAAATAAAACAAAAGGAACACTAAATTGAAAAACAAAGATAAAAGAGGGCAGCAGAAGGGGAATGAAGAGAAAATATAATCTCACAGAATGAACCAGCACAGTATTCCACTTGGTTCTGGGTGCATGCCGGTCATGTTTTAGAAGGTATTAACTTCTGCCATTGTAGAACAAAATGAGGCAGAGAAATCAAAAACACAAAACAAAATCCATGTCTCATATATCCCAAAATTAAATTGAGTGTGTTGAAGGGAATCCGGAAGTCATAAATTTATCTAAGACATGTAACTGTAGAAATATGAATGTCAAAGAGGAAGAAGCTCAAAAATGAAGAGCTGTTAAAATATTGTATTTAAGGTGGGAAAGGAGAAAAAATATTGAAAAGTTTTAGTCTGATATAAAAGTGAGTCGTAATGGAAAAAGAAAAGAAAGGACCCTCTAGCTGTATATACTATATTCCGTCAATTTCCCCTTGTTCCTGGAGCTTTCCAGCACCGCTGGTTCAAGAAGAGCAAGTTCTTCCCCGTGCTCTTCCCCTGCCCTTCCAGCTGGTCCTCTGGGGGAGGGGCCTGCTGTGCTGATTCTCAGATGTGTGTACCTGGGGGAGATGCCCCGCCCCCTGCCAGGTGCTGGGCTCAGTGGGAATTGTTGACCCCATGAGGCCTCTGTCCCCTCGCAGTCCTCCCTTCCCAGGCACGGTGACACCAGGAGGAACACCACACTGGCGGCAGCCAGGTCTCCAGGTCTGGAGTCAGCTCCCCTTGTAACCACCCGTAGTCTCCCAGTCTGCACTGGCCTAGATGCTCCCGGGATGGCAGGAGGCACTGACCGGCACAGCTTGGTGGTGCCTGGTGGCAGGAGCGTCCTCGCCGCCCTGGGCCCTCCCCGCCTCTGCCTGTCCCAGGGGGACCACAGGATCGTGGCTGTGTCCCCCGGCGCCCTGGGATCCGGGGCCTGTCTGCAGGAATTGCGCTCCCGGGGCTGCGGCTCCCGAAGGCAGCAGGGCGCAGCCCCTCCCCGCGGAGCCCCAGCACGCGGAGCCCCAGCACGCGGCGCTCCAGCCCTTTACGGGGATGGGCCCACGGCGTGCAGCGCGCCGGCCCTGGGCACCCCTCCTCTCTCAGCGACGCCGGGACACTAGAGGCTCCGCTGCCTTTTCTGCGGTTTTGCCCAATTTCCCTGCGGAGCACTTTCCATCTGAGAAGAATCCGGTGCGGATTTAAAGTTCCTGCTTCTCCGGGGCTGGGCTCTCCTGGTCCTGAGGCTCCGGCCGCGCACCTTAGCCCAGCTGGTCACCGGCCCCTCCCCGACTTGATTCTTTTTTATTTTTTTCCTCCTTCCTATCTTGTTAGAAGCAAAAACCCTCCCCTCCGTAGCGTTCCAGCCGTTCCTTCTTTACATCTCCGGTCAAATTCATAGGTGTTCAGGATGGGTTGAAGGTTATCTAGGTAAATTGGGGGAACCAGGTGCGTTGAGGACCCTACTCCTCCGCCGTCTTGCCTCTCAAGATTTCACTTTTTTTTACGACTGAGTATACACACACACACACACACACACACACACACACACACACACACACATATATATATACCCTTCTTTAGCCATTCATTAGCAATGGACATGTGGGCTCTTTCCATCATTTGGCCATCATTGATAATGCTGCTATAATCATCAGGGTGCATGTACCCCTTCAAATCAGTATTTTTGTATTCTTTGGGTAAATACCTAGTAGTGAAATTGCAGGGTCATACGACAGTTCTACTTTTAACTTTTTAAGGAAGCTCCACACTATCTTCTACAGTGGCTGCATCAGTTTGCATTCCCACCAACGGTATAAGAGGGTTTCTTTCCTGTTCTCCGCATCTTCCCTGACATCTGTTGCTTCCTGTGCTGTTAATTTTAGCCATTCTGACTGCTTTAAAGTGTTATCTCTTTTTTTTAAGTGTTATCTCATTGTAGTTTTGATTTGTATTTCTCTGGTGAGTGATGTTGAGAATCTTTTCATGTGTCTATCATACATCTGGATGTTTTCTTTGAAAAAATGTCTATTCATATCTTCTGACCATTTTTTAACCGGCTTATTTGTTTCTCAGGTGTTGGGTTTGATAAGTTCTTTATAGATTTTGGATACTAGCCCTTTATCAGATATGTCATTTGCAAATATCTTCTCCCATTCCGTTTTTTTTTTTTAAGTTTTGTTGGTTGTTTCCTTTACTGTGCAGCTTTTTATTTTGATGAAGTCTCAATACTTTATTTTTGCTTTTGTTTTCCTTGCCTCCAGAGACATGTCTAGTAAAAAGTTGCCACAACTGATGTCAAAAGGGTTAGTGCCTGTGTCTTCATCTAGGATTTTGATGATTTCCTGCCTCATATTTAGGTCTTTCATCCACTTTGAATTTGTTTTTGTGTACAGTATAAAAAGTGGTCCAGTTTCATTCTTTTGCATATTGCTGTCCAGTTTCCCCAACACCATTTGTTGAAGAGATTGTCTTTTTCTCATTGACTATTCTTTCCTGTTTTGTTGAAGATTAGCTGACCATATTGTTGTGGGTCTGTTTCTGGGTTTTCTATTCAGTTCCATTGATTCTAGATGTCTATTTTTGTGTCAGTACCATACTCTCTTGATGATCACAGCTTTGTAAGATAGCTTGAAGTCCAGAATTGTGATGCCTCCAGCTTTGCTTTTCTTATTCAAGATTGCTTTGGCTATTTGGGGTCTTTTGTGATTCCACATAAATTTTAGGATTGTTTGCTCTAGCTCTGTGAAAAATGTTGATGGTATTTTGACAGGGATACCATATGATTTCACTCATATGTGGAATTTAAGAAATAAAACAGATGAACATGGGGGAAAAGAGAGAGAGAGGCAAACCATGAAATAGACTCTTAACTATAGAGGAAAAAACTGAGAGTTGCTGAAGGGAAGGTAGGCCAGGGGATGCACTAAATGAGTGATAGGTATTAAGGAAGGAACTTTTGATGAGCCCTGGGTATTACATATAAATGATGAATCACTAAATTCTACTCCTGAAATTAATATTATACTCTGTGTTAATTAACTAGAATTTAAATAGAAACTTCATACAAAAAAGCAAACAAAAATTTGTTGAAACATGCATGGCTATGCAATGCTATATAGATATATGTATTTAAATGCTTGTCTAGTTCTTTAGAATTTAAAAATGTCTGGCTCAATGACATCACATTCCATTAAAAAGAAGTAAACTAGTCAATCCAGAACACACAGAGGACCCCGAGAATAGATGTTGCCAAACAAAACGCAACGTAGGCAAGGTATACTGTTCTATGTGTGCTACTATTTTTTAAAAATATGGGTAATATTTTTTGTCAGGATGGTAAAATCATGGTAAAGTCATCCTGACAAGAAAGTATAAGTTTATTTAAAAGTATTATTGATATCAAGTAGTTTGTATTTATTATGTATTTTTCAGTCAAGATACATAAAATGCAACTCTTTTGTGAAGAATTCATAGTTTTTACATAAGGAGTCTTACAAAATGAAAAAAATCAAAGATGATTTCAATTTTCTTCTTTTCACTTGTCTTTATTTTCTAATTATTCTAAAATAAGCATGTGATACTCTTGTTATAAGGAGAGAATTTTTTTACTTACAAAATTGGAACCGGGAGGCGGGGCAAGACGGCGGAGGAGTAGGGTCCCCAAGTCACCTGTCCCCACCAAATTACCTAGATAACCTTCCAATCATCCTGAAAACCTATGAATTCGGTCCGAGATTTAAAGAGAGAACACCTGGAATGCTACAGTGAGAAGAGTTCGCGCTTCCATCAAGGTAGGAAGACGGGGAAAAAGAAATAAAGACACAAAAGGCCTCCAAGGGGGAGGGGCCCCGCGAGGAGCCGGGCTGAGGCCGGGGCGAGTGTCCCCAGGACAGGAGAGCCCCGTCCCGGAGGAGCAGGAGCTGCACCGACCTTCCCGGGGGAAAGGGGCTCGCGGGGAGGTGGAGCAGGACCCAGGAGGGCGGGGATGCCCTCGGGCTCCCGGGGACACTGACAGGCACCTGCGCCCCGGGAGAGCGCCCCGAGCTCCCTAAGGGCTGCAGCGCGCAGGGCTGGACCCGAAGCAGCTCCGGGGGGGCTCGGGGGCGGCTCCGCGGAGGGGACTGCGGGGCGGGAGCAGCTCGGGGGGCTCGGGGGCGGCTCCGCGGAGGGGGCTGCGGGGGGAGCAGCTCGGGGGGCTCGGGGGCGGCTCCGCGGAGGGGGCTGCGGGGCGGGAGCAGCTCGGGGGGCTCGGGGGCGGCTCCGCGGAGGGGGCTGCGGGGCGGGAGCACGGCTCGAACAGCGCAGGCCCCGGAGCACAGGGCGCCGGGACACAGCCCGGATCCGGCCTCCCCCGGGACAGGCAGAGGCCGGGAGGGCCCAGGACAGCGAGGACGCTCCTGCCACCGGGCGGCCCCAAACTGTGCAAATCGGTGCCCCCGGCCCAGAGCATCCAGACCCCTGTGGACTGGGAGCTACAGTAGTTACTGCGGGACCTAACTCCAGAGTTAGAGAGCTGGCCGCCCCCACTGTTGTTGTTCCTCCTGGAGTCACCCTGACTTGGGACTGAGCAGGATCCTCACAGGATAAACAGCTCTCACTGAGCTTTGCACCTGGCAAGGGGCTGGGCAGCTCCCACAGGTGCACACACCTCAGAATCAGCACAGCAGGCCCCTCCCCCAGAAGGCCAGCAAAAAGACAGGGGAAAAGCAAGTTATTGACCAAGCAACACTGGAAAGTTTCAAGGGAAGTTGAGGGATTTACAGTATATAGAATCAGAGGATACTCCCCTTGTTTTTTGTTTTCTGTTTGTTCCCCTCCCCCTTTTTTTCTCTTTTTCTCCTTTTTCCAGTACAACTTGTTTTGGCCACTCTGCACTGCGCAAAATGACTAGAAGGAAAACTCACCTCAAAATAAAGAATCAGAAACAGTCTTCTCTCCCACAGAGTTACAAAATCTGGATTATATTTCAATGTCAGAAAGCCAATTCAGAATCACTATTATAAAGCTACCGGTGGCTCTTGAAAAAAGCATAAAGGATTCAAGAGATTTCATGACCACAGAATTTAGATCTAATCAGGCAGAAATTAAAAATCAATTAAATGAGATGCAATCCAAACTGGAGGTCCTAACGATGACGGTTAATGGGGTAGAAGAACGAGTGAGTGACATAGAAGACAAATTGATGGCAAGGAAGAAAAATGAGGGGAAAAAAAAGAAAAACAATTAAAAGATCATGAGAATAGGTTAAGGGAAATAAATGACAGCCTCAGAAGGAAAAACCTACATTTAATTGGGGTTCCCCAGGGCACCAAAGGGACAGAGGTCCAGAAACTATATTTGAACAAATCATAGCTGAGAATTTTCCTAACTTGGGAAGGGGAACAGGCATTCAGATCCAGGAGATAGAGAGATTACCCCCTAAAATCAATAAAAACTGCTCAACACCTCAACATTTAATAGTGAAACTTGCAAATTCCAAAGATAAAGACAAGATCCTTAAAGCAGGAAGAGACAAGCAATCCATAACCTTTATGGGGAGAAGTATTAGGATAACAGCAGACCTCTCCACAGAGACCTGGCAGGCCAGAAAGGGCTGGCAGGATATATTCAGGGTCCTAAATGAGAAGAACATGCAGCCAAGAATACTTTATCCAGCAAGGCTCTCATTCAGAATAGAAGGAGAGATAAAGAACTTCCAAGATAGGCAGGAACTGAAAAAATATGTGACCACCAAACCAGCTCTGCAAGAAATATTAAGGGGGAATCCTGTAAAAGAAAGAGGAGGTCCAAGGAAACAATCCACAAAAACAGAGACTGAATAGGTATCATGATGACACTAAATTCATATCTCTCAATAGTAACTCTGAACGTGAACGGGCTTATGACCCCATCAAAAGGCAAAGGGTTTCAGACTGGATAAAAAGGCAGGACCCATCTATTTGCTGTCTACAAGAGACTCATTTTAGACATAAGGACACCTCCAGCCTGAAAATAAAAGGTTAGAGAACCATGTACCATTCAAATGGTCCTCAAAAGAGAGCAGGGGTAGCAATCCTCATATCAGATAAATTAAAATTTATCCCAAAGACTGTAGTAAGAGATGAAGAGGGACACTATATCATACTTAAAGGATCTATCTGACAAGAGGACCTAACAATCATGAGTATTTATGCCCCGAATGTGGGAGCTGCCAAGTATATCAATTAATAACCAAAGTTAAGGCATACTTAGATAATAATACACTTATATTTGGTGACTTGAATTTAGCACGTTCTACAATTCACAGGTTTTCTAAGCACAACATCTCCAAAGAAACAAGAGCTTTAAATGATACACTGGACCAGATGGATTTCACAGATATCTACAGAACTTTACATCCAAATGCAACTGAATACACATTCTTCTCAAGTGCACATGGAACTTTCTCCAGAATAGACCACATACTGGGTCACAAATCAGGTCTTAACCAATACCCAAAGATTGGGATCGTCCCCTGCATATTCTCAGACCATAATGCTTTGAAATTAGAATTAAATCACAAGAAGAAGTTTGGAAGGATTTCAAACACGTGGAGGTTAAGGACCATCCTGCTAAAAGATGAAAGGGTCAACCAGGAAATTAAGGAAGAATTAAAAATATTCATGGAAACTGATGAGAATGAAGATACAACCATTCAAAATCTTTGGGATGCAGCAAAAGCAGTCCTGAGGGGGAAATACATTGCAATACAAGCATCCATCCAAAAACTGGAAAGAACTCAAATACAAAAGCTAACCTTGTACCTAAAGGAGTTGGAGAAAAAACAGCAAAAAGATCCTACACCCAGCAGAAGAAGACAATTAATAAAGATTCAAGCAGAACTCAATGAAATAGAGACCAGAAGACCTGTGGAACAGGTTAACAAAAGAATTTTCTTTGAAAGAAAATTGGTGGGTTCTTTGAAAGAATTAATAAGATAGATAAACCATTAGTCAGCCTTATTAAAAAGAAGAGAGAAAAGACTGAAATTAATAAAATCTGAATGAAAAAAAAAATAAAAATCTGAATGAAAAAGGAGAGATCACCACCAATACCAAGAAAATACAAATGATTTTTAAAACATATTATTAAATTAGACATATTAAATTAGGCAATCTAGAAGAAATGGACACATTTCTGGAAAACCACAAACTACCAAAACTGGAACTGGAAGAAATAGAAAATCTGAACAGGCTGATAACCCGGAGGAAATTGAAGCAGTCATCAAAAACCTCCCAAGACACAAAAGTCCAGGGCCAGATGGCTTCCCAGGGGAATTCTATCAAACGTTTAAGGAAGAAACCATACCTATCCTACTAAAGCTGTTTGGAAAGATAGAAAGAGATGGAGTACTTCCAAATTCGTTCTATGAGGCCAGCATCACCTTAATTCCAAAACCAAAGACCCCACCAAAAAGGAGAATTATAGACCAATATCCCTGATGAACATGGATGCAAAAATTCTCAACAAGATACTAGCCAATAGGATCCAACAGTGCATTAAGAAAATTATTCACCATGACCAAGTAGGATTTATCCCCGGGACACGAGGCTGGTTCAACACTTGTAAAACAATCAATGTGATTGATCATATCAGCAAGAGAAAAAACAAGAACCACAGGATCCTGTCAATAGATGCAGAGAAAGCATTTGACAAAATACAGCATCCATTCCTGATCAAAAGCCTTCAGAGTGTAGGGATAGAGGGAACATTCCTCAGCATCTTAATGCCATCTACAAAAAGCCCACAGCAAATATCATTCTCACTGGGGAAAAACTCAGAGCCTTTCCCCTAAGATCAGGAACAAGACAGGGATGTCCACTCTCACCACTGCTATTCAACATAGTACTGGAAGTCCTAGCCTCAGCAATCAGACAACAAAAAGACATTAAAGGCATTCAAATTGGCAAAGAAGAAGTCAAACTCTCCCTCTTCGCTGATGACATGATACTCTACATAGAAAACTCAAAAGACTCCACCCCAAGATTGCTAGAACTCATAGAGCAATTTGGCAGTGTGGCAGGATACAAAATCAATGCCCAGAAGTCAGTGGTATATCAATACACGATCAATGAGACTGAAGAAAGAGAAATTAAGGAGTCAATCCCATTTACAATTGCACCCAAAAGTATAAGATACCTAGGAATAAGCCTCACTCAAAAAGTAAAGGATCTATACCCTAAAAAGACACAACACCTCTGAAAGAAATTAAGGAAGACACAAAGAGATGGAGAAATATCTCATGCTCATGGATTCGCAGAATTAATATTGTGAAAATGTCAATGTTACCCAGGGCAATTTGCACATTTAATGCAATCCCTATCAAAATACCATGGACTCTCTTCAGAGAGTTGGAACAAAGTATCTCAAGATTTGTGTGGAATCAGAAAAGACCCCGAATATTAATAGGGAATATTAAAAAAGACAACCATATCTGGGGGCATCACAATGCCAAATTTCAGGTTGTACTACAAAGCTGTGGTCATCAAGACAGTGTGGTACTGGCACAAAAACAGACACATAGATCAGTGGAACAGAATAGAGAATCCAGAAGTGGACCCTGAACTTTATGGTCAACTAATATTTGACAAAGGAGGAAAGATTATCCACTGGAAGAAAGAGTCTCTTCAGTAAATGGTGCTGGGAAAATTGGACATCCACATGCAGAAGAATGAAACTAGACCACTCTCTTGCACCAGACACAAGTTAAACTCAAAATGGATGAAAGATCTAAAATCCATCAAAATCCTAGAGGAGAACACAGGCAACACCCTTTTTAAACTTGGCCACAGCAACTTCTTGCAAGATACATCCACGAAGGCAAGAGAAACAAAAGCAAAAATGAATTATTGTGACTTCATCAAGATTAGAGGCTTCTGCACAGCAAAAGAAACAGTCGAGAAAACTAAAAGACAACCTACAAAATAGGAGAAGATATTTGCAAATGACGTGTCAGATAAAGGGCTAGTTTCCAAGATCTATAAAGAACTTCCTAAACTCAACACCAAAGAAACAAACAATCCAATCATGAAATGGGCAGAAGACATGAACAGAAATTTCTCCAAAGATGACTTAAACCTGGTCAACAAGGACATGAGAAAATGCTCTGCATCACTTGCCATCAGGGAAATACAAATCAAAACCACAATGAGATCCCACCTCACACCAGTGAGAATGGGGAAAATTAACAAGGCAGGAAACCACAAATGTTGGAGAGGATGTGGAGAAAAGGGAACCCTCTTACACTGTTGGTGGGAATGTGAACTGGTGCAGCCACTCTGGAAAACTGTGTGGAGGTTCCTCAAAGAGTTAAAAATAGACCTGCCCTACGACCCAGCAATTGCACTGTTGGGGATTTACCCCAAAGATACAGATGCAATGAAACGCCGGGACACCTGCACCCCGATGTTTCTAGCAGCAATGGCCACAATAGCCAAACTGTGGAAGGAGCCTCGGTGTCCATCGAAAGATGAATGGATAAAGAAGATGTGGTTTATGTATACAATGGAATATTACTCAGCCATTAAAAACGACAAATGCCCACTATTTGCTTCGATGTGGAGGGACTTGGAGGGTATTATGCTGAGTGAAATAAGTCAATCGGAAAAGGATGAACATTATATGGTCTCATCCATTTGGGGAATATAAAAATTAGTGAAAGGGAATAAAGGAAAAGGAGAGAAAATAAGTGAAAGTATCAATGAGGGTGACAAAACACGAGAGACACCTAACTCTGGGAAATGAACAAGGGGAAGGGGAAGTGGGCAGGGCTTTAGGGTGACTGGGTGATGGGCAATGAGGAGGGCAGTTGGCGGGATGAACAGTGGGTGTTATGCAATATGTTGGCAAATTGAACTCCAATAAAAAAAATTTTTAAAAACTGGAACCCGATACAATAGGTGTCAGGATGTAAATAATGGAGCACATGAGGTGCAAAGACTGTTTGGCTTGAAAGTTTTCGGAGCAGAAGTTCCAGCCTAGAAATAGATCAGGGAGATTCAGGGAGGTAGTACAGCTTGAGAGGAACTTTGATGGGAGGGGAATACTAAGCAACTGGAGTAGTGAGAAGAGAATATTTTCTGTAGATGAAAAAGGGGGAACAATGACAAGGAGACGGTGTGTTGCCTGGCAGTCGAAGGGATCGCTGTGGAAATTGGCAGCACACCTGTGTTTCCATAGGAAGAAAAATATCCACAGATTAAAAATGATCAGATGCAGTCACCGTGAAAACATATTGAACAAAGCCTTTAAGGAATGGAGGGTTGCTAGAGGGATCACCAAATGGTGATATATACGCTAATTAGAAAGCCAATGGGATAATAAACGACCAAAAAGAGAGAGCGAGAACAGCTCCGGTTAAGCTGCTGTTTCTCATAGGTGACGGATGAGGCAGATAATAACTGGTCAACTTTGGGTTAAATTATAGAGCCTCTTGTTCTGCTTTAAGACTTTCACTGACTTGCCCCAACTACGCTCCAATCCCTTCACATCTCCAGGGTGCCTGACTCCACTCACCTCAGCACTAAAATAAACACTCCTGAGCATTGCCCAGGACCCTCCTTTTCCTGTAATTCCACTGCAGGCATTTTCACCTTCCTGGAGCAACATAATTCCAAGAGCTCTCTGAAGAGTGGGATGAGTTGTCTGGAGACCAGAAGCCAGGAAGGTGTTCTAAGCGGGTGGTGTAACCTGGAAAACAGATCAAAAGAGAAAGAGGATATGACTGTGTCTCAGACAATAAACTTTGAGCAGATACTCTGAAAGAAAGCCAACTTTTCATTAGTGGTGGAGATGGAGGTGAATTTGGGGGTTGGGGTAGGAATAATGTGAATCATTTAAAACCAGCTGTTGCCATTAAACCACCAAATAAAGTTAAGTGATATGAATTTCGTATTACTTCCTTTTTTTGTCTTTATTCTTTTATTCATTTATGCAATCAGAGGGCCTTTATTGAATATTGAGTGTCTCCTACAGAACACAAACTACTAGCTAGCCACAGGAAAGGTAATTAGAGAAATAGTATTCCTAAGTGACTTTATCTGTTAATGCTTATTCCTTTCTCTACAATGGCAGCCTAAATAAATTGCAAAAATATTTGTTAGGTTCTCTCATATACCAAAAGACTGCATCTCTATTTGGATGCATAAAGGGTGTAATTAATGAACATTAAAAAAATAAAATGTGCCTCCACAGATTGGCCACAGAGTGATGAATTGTGCACCAGTCAGGTTTACAGTCCCACGCAAATTACATTCTGTGTGATAGAGTTAGGAAGTGCACAGCCTGCAGGATAAACCATAGGGGAATTTTCTGCAAGAGAAAGTGGATTTCTTAATGAATAAAGAAGGATTCAAGGTAAAGTTAAAAAAAAAAAGAACAAAGTACTGGACTCTATACTTCTTTATGAAAGGGAACAAATATTTTTTTATTTGCGTAAGTGACTTGCATGTGGTAGGTCTTAGGATATCGGTTAAATAAACCAAAGAAGCCAAATACCAAATGCATTTCATTACATAAGTCCCAAGGAAGTTAGGTGCAAGCAAAGGCAAAGTTTCTTCTATTAGAGAGAATGGTGTTTGCAATAAAAAGTAAAGTTGAATTTCTTGCCTCCTGGTATTTGGGAATGAGATTGGTAACTGTTACAACATATTCACATATATTCTTTCATTCACTCTTCAAAGTAACCCTGTGAGGGAATTATGACAGATATCATTACTACAGAAGGAATAACTGAGATTGAAGGATTCAAATCTAGAATTTCTGCCCATTTTTCTTCTAGTTATTTCCTGTTTTTGTCTTATTCTTGTCATCTGCTTCCTTTAGGAGCCCAGCCTTCAGGGCATAGTTTTCCTTTGGAATGTATGATTTTTTTTCTCCCCAGACTAGCCCAAGTTCTGTTTCACCTCCTGGATCTCTGAAAAAAGGAAGGTGTTCTGTTTTGTTTACTTTGATTTGACTTGGCTCCAAGAGTTGCCCTGTAGTAAGTAGGAAGGCTTGGCTATGAAACATTTTGAAATGTCAATGTCATGGCCCAAAGGAAGGCAGAAAGGACCAAAACTAGATATGCAATGAGCCTAATTATAGGGTACAAAGGGACATAAGGAGCTTGTCTTTTATTCTGTCTGCTATCCATATCCACGGGATTTATTCTGGGGACCATGCCACAGCAACAGACATCTCTAGGCAGTGGACCAGCTGAAGTCATACAGGCTGCAGCACCAGAGTTTAAGAGATCTGTTTGTTGGAAGGAAGACCCCAGCCAGAACCAGGGAATAGACGGATTAGGGTCTAGCCATGCAAATAGGAGAACTGCTTTGAACTTAGTATCCTGCCAAGTTCCCAGACAAGTGAGTTGACCCTCAGGACAATGCTGTAGTCCAAGAGGGATAAAGTACTCAGCAAGGAACCAAGACTAGATCCTCACACTGGGCACCTGGGGCTAAGTGTTACTGACACATGACACGGGTCTCCTAACAGCAGAATTCAAATTTCAAAATGAAAAAGAGTGGCCAAAACACACAGAAAACAAAACACAAACACTAATGATACGATGGGGATCAAAAGTGGGAAGAGTAGAAGAGCCAAATCCTTATTTACCATAACAGGAAATAATTAAATATTATCAAAAAGTGATAAATCAAGAATTAGAAGTATAAATATTTAGAAACACAGAAGGGCACCTGGATAGCTCAGTGGTTGAGCATCTGCCTTCGGCTCAGGTAGGTCCTGGGGCCCTGGGATTGAATCCCCCAGTGGGCTCCCCACAGGGAGCCTGCTTCTCTCTCTGCCTATGTCTCTGCCTCTCTATGTGTCTTTCATGAATAAACAAAATAAAATCTTAAAAAAAAAAGCACAGAAATACAGAGGTGAAAACCAGAAAAAAAAAAAAAGAGTAACAAATGGTTAAAACTGGAAGATGGGAAGATACATGGAGTTGAAAGTTTTTATTATATGCATTACCGTACTATTTTTTATTCAATGGTAAAATCTATATAACATAACATTTATCACTGTTAATGGTACAATTCCGTAATATTAAGTACGTTCAAAATGTTGTGCAATCCTCACCTCTATTCATTTCTGAAACTTTTTCATCATCCCAACCAGAATCTCTGTTATTATCTCTAAATAATAACTCTCCATATCTGCCTTCCCTCAGCATCTGGTAACTTCTATTCTACTTTCTATCTATATGA
Organism: Canis lupus dingo; assembly: GCF_003254725.2. Lineage (NCBI taxonomy): Eukaryota > Metazoa > Chordata > Mammalia > Carnivora > Canidae > Canis > Canis lupus. The sequence goes on along the minus strand of NC_064263.1, from coordinate 1,102,736 downwards.
ATTTGCTTGTTCTAGGAACCTCATATTATTGGATTCATACAATGTGGCTGGCAGCATACATCAGAATTTCATTGCTTTTTATGGCTAAATAATATCCTATTATAGTCTACATTTTGTTTATTCATTTGTTGATGGACATTTGGATTGCTTCCACCTTTTGACTAATGTGAATAATGCTGGTTAACAAATATCTATTTGACTATCTGCATTCACTATATTTTTAACATATATCCAAGCATTTTCATTTAAATTTTTTTCAAAGAATAGTTAAGGAAGAAAGGAAAGAAAGAAGGGAGAAAGGAACTATGGGAAAAAACAATAAAAGAACAAAGAAAGAAAAGGGCTAAATCTGGGAGTGAAGGATCTAGATTATTAGGTCAGAATGTCAGAGTGTGTTGGGGAGAGGAGGCAATGATGACCCACTCTCCTTATAGCCCCAGTCCCTTAACTCCACCCAAAACAGTCACTAATATCAGAAGATAGGCTACCTCAGTTTTGTTTTGTTTTTTTAGATTTTATTTATTTATTCATGAGAGATACAGAGAGAGAGAGAGAGAGAGAGAGAGAGAGAGAGAGGCAGAGGGAGAAGCAGGCTCCATGCAGGGAGCCTGATGTGGGACTTGATCCCAGGACTCCAGGATTATGCTGTGGGCCGAAGGCAGATGCTAAACCGCTGAGCCACCCAGGATTCCCCGGCTATCTCAGTTTTAAATCTATATAGTACCTATGGAAATACAGGCAAGTTACTTAACCTCTGTCATACTCACTTTCTTCATTGGGTAAAATGTTTAAATATCTTTTTTGAGGGGGGCAAGCCTGTATTCAGCCCTCTCTTATATTTCCTATGTTAAATATCAACAAACATTAGGAAACTCTTTGTTCCTTTACTATGACTAGGTTAGAGATAAGGAAATGAACAAATAAGGTCCATGCTGTCATAGAGCTTGGGGAAAGATTCTTGCACAGGTGTTGGGTTTAAAAGACACATTGCTCATGGATAATCAAATCTATTCTGGACTGACATGTGTTACACTGAACATCAGGTTGTTTCCATCCATTGTCTGTTCTGACTGATTAATGCACATGCTGTACTGGCTGTTAAGTTCAGTATTTTAACTATCACCAATTTCACCAGTGCATTATTGAGAAAGATATCAGACAAGGAACACTTGAGCAGAGTATTTAAAGCTAAGCGTCATTTGCAAGACAGGGAGAAAGTCTAGGAGGATACCCTCCAACCATAGAGCGTGGTAGCATTCTGTACAGTTGGAACACATGGTCAAGGAACAAAGCTCACCAAAAGAAGAGTCTGGAGAGATGAGTAAGGACCAAGTATCCATCATGAACCATCTCATATGCCAGGTTAAGTCTTGAATATTCTCCCAGAAAGTACCGAGGAGCCTCAGAAGTCTTTGACTGTGAGTTACAGAATGTCTGATATAGTGGAGGCCAACTGATCTCTGCTCTTTAGCAGTCCAGATAATATGTCAAACTTCTTGAAATTTCTGTCCTGAGCTTCCTTACAAGGGAAAATAATAACATGTATGTTTATTTTCTCACTCAGATCTACCAAGTTCAGTGCAAGTACTTAAACAGAAGTGGCTACAAGTCATTCTAGACTTTAAAATATGAATTTGATATTTCTTTTCTGATATGCTACTTAGTAAAATTGCTCTAATGGAGTCTGTACAAGCTCAAAGGAACATAAAATAAATTATGCAAGTTGGCCTGTCTGGAAAAGCTTTCAGAGGAGCTGAGATGTGAAAAATGAATTAGCCATTTGTTGCAGAGGCAACATCAGGTCAAAGAAATAGAGGTTGAAACAATAATAATAATTCCTAATAATAATAATTTCTAAGTGTCAGCCATGTTGACTACCATGGGAGGTCAGTAATATTTTATCACTCTCATTTTACAGATGGGGAAATTGAGGGACAAAAGTATTTTGCAACTGGCTCAAAATCACATATGCAATTTTTAGAATCTGAAATTCAATTCCAAGCAATGAGAGTCCACATGCCAAATCACAATGCAATGCTTCTTCCTGCTGAAAGAACATGATGAGATTTAAAAATGAGGGATTCCCAAGGGCCTAGAATATCAAGCATAAGAAAAGTAAAGTGGGGAGATGAAACTGTATAGGACGTTTACCTTTTGTCTTTGGGATTTTGTTATTTATGGATTTCTTATATTTTTCCTTGTGAAATTCTCAATTGTTTCAGAAAAAAGAAAAGGACTCCGTTCAGGATTGTTACCTAATGCTAGCATGGGGAAAAGTTTCCCCCAAGGTGAGACAAAGCAGAAACCTACATGGTTTGTGACTGGAGTTAGAGGAGAATGGCTGGACTGGGAGTTAGAGGAGCCAATACTAAAGCACAGAGCAAGCTTTATGATTTGGGTAGATCCCTTAACTCTGGCCTGCAGTTTCCTCACAAAAAAAAAAGTAAGAGTTGGATCTATACCCTAACTATAGAACACTTCTTAAAGAAATTGAGGAAGACACAAAGAGATGGAAAAATATTCCATGCTCATGGATTGGCAGAATTAATATTGTGAAAATGTCAACGTTACCCAGGGCAATTTACACATTTAATGCAAGCCCTATCAAAATACCATGGACTTTCTTCAGAGAGTTAGAACAAATTATTTTAAGATTTGTGTGGAATCAGAAAAGACCCCAAATAGCCAGGGGAATTTTACAAAAGAAAACCATAGCTGGGGGCATCACAATGCCAGATTTCAGGTTGTACTACAAAGCTGTGGTCATCAAGACAGTGTGGTACCGGCACAAAAACAGACACATAGATCAATGGAACAGAATAGAGAACCCAGAAGTGGACCCTGTACTTTATGGCCAACTAATATTCGATAAAGGAGGAAAGACTATCCATTGGAAGAAAGACAGTCTCTTCAATAAATGGTGCTGGGAAAATTGGACATCCACATGCAGAAGAATGAAACTAGACCACTCTCTTGCACCAAACACAAAGATCAACTCAAAATGGATGAAAGATCTAAATGTGAGACAAGAGTCCATCAAAATCCTAGAGGAGAACACAGGCAACACCCTTTTTGAACTCGGCCACAGTAACTTCTTGCAAGATACATCCACGAAGGCAAAAGAAACAAAAGCAAAAATGAACTATTGGGACTTCATCAAGGTAAGAAGCTTTTGCACAGCAAAGGATACAGTCAACAAAACTAAAAGACAACCTACAGAATGGGAGAAGATATTTGCAAATGACGTATCAGATAAAGGGCTGGTTTCCAAGATCTATAAAAAACTTATTAAACTCAACAGCAAAGAAACAAACAATCCAATCATGAAATGGGCAAAAGACATGAAGAGAAATCTCACAGAGGAAGACATAGACATGGCCAACACGCACATGAGAAAATGCTCTGCATCACTTGCCATCAGGGAAATACAAATCAAAACCACAATGAGATCCCACCTCATACCAGTGAGAATGGGGCAGATTAAGAAGGCAGGAAACCACGAATGTTGGAGAGGATGAGGAGAAAAGGGAACCCTCCTGCACTGTTGGTGGGAATGTGAACTGGTGCAGCCACTCTGGAAAACTGTGGAGGTTCCTCAAAGAGTTAAAAATAGACCTGCCCTACGACCCAGCAATTGCACTGCTGGGGATTTACCCCAAAGATGCAGATGCAATGAAACGCCGGGACACCTGCACCCCGATGTTTCTAGCAGCAATGGCCACAATAGCCAACTGTGGAAGGAGCCTCGGTGTCCATGGAAAGATGAATGGATAAAGAAGATGTGGTTTATGTATACAATGGAATATTCCTCAACCATTAGAAATGACAAATACCCACCAGTTGCTTCAACGTGGATGGAACTGGAGGGTATTATGCTGAGTGAAATGAGTCAATCGGAGAAGGACAAACATTATATGTTCTCATTCATTTGGGGAATATAAATAATAGTGAAAGGGAATATAAGGGAAGGGAGAAGAAATGGGTAGGAAATACCAGAAAGGGAGACAGAACATGAGAGACTCCTAACTCTGGGAAATGAACTAGGGGTGGTGGAAGGGGAGGAGGGCAGGGGGTGGGGGTGACTGGGTGACGGGCACTGAGGGGGGCACTTGACTGGGATGAGCACTGGGTGTTATTCTGTATGTTGGCAAATTGAACACCAATACAAAATAAATTTATTATTTAAAAAAAAGTGAGAGTTGGAACTCAATAGTATCTTAAATCCCTTCAAGTTCCATGTCCTTAATTGAAACTGATATAGAAATGTAAAAATGGATAGAAATTAAGATGGACACACTAATGTTTCAGCAAGGCCTGACTTAAAACTGAACAAATTTTTCTCATCCTCATTCTTGAAGCCTCCCACTCCTCTTCACTTGTTTTTCTGTAGAATCCTTTGTTCCAGGAACTCATCTATGTTGATACTTAGAGACTTGGATGGCCGGCGACAGTGCTAATCATGAGACAACCTTGAAGGCATGACCAACACAGCTGGCAGCACATTCCAGACTCCCACTGAAACTGCCCAGATCCTGTATTTTTCTATAAAGCCTCTCAACTTTTACCGTGGGTGGGCTTATAGTCTTGGAGGCATTAGCTTGCTGCAGTCTCTTTTACCTGGAAAAGTAATGAACTACCTTCCTTCTTTGGACTCAAAGTCTGTCTTTGTGTTACGTATTTCAACTCCAGAGCACAGAGGTCAGTTTTTGAGACGCTATCTCCTCCTACCAGCTTGCCCATGGACCTCTTTGCCTGCCTGCTGCCAGCTGAGTTTCCCATGTTTGTTCTTTCCTATTCTCCTTTCCCTCTGCTTTATCCCATCTGCTATCTCCCACTGTTCTGGCACCATCTGTTATTTTCATATGTCCTGATAGCTCAAGACTGTGATTTTACATGGGAAGTTTCTCCTATATGGGATTAGGCTCTTCATAGGAAAGATACCGTATTAATTAAAAAATTATAAATATATTCTTCCATCATGGTCATTTTCTGTCCTTCAACTTCAATTTTTCTTCTTTATAGTGTTTACAGTATTAGAAATAAATACATGTATTGAGTTAGAAATTATACATAAGCAAAAACAAATTGCATATACCTTTCTAGATTTGTATACATTGTTAAGTATTTTTTGTTTTCAAATTCCAATTCCTTGTTAAAACTCCAGTGTTAATTACAACAGGAGTTGCTTCTGAGAAAATACAAGAAGTTTTTAAAAAAGCAAACAGGTAGAAGAAATGCACAAAATCTTGAGTAAAATTTTTCCAAAGAGAATGCATCAAATTTCCATCAATATCCATCTTAGAAATTCATGCCTTACTTTCTTCCATATTTCTTTTAGTCTTGTAAAAAACTAAAACTGTGCAGTAATTATGCGTGAATATTTTGTACCACTTCCAAGAAATGCAAAGTACAGTATAGATATGATCTCTTTATCTTTCATCATAGCCTCATGGAGCCTGTTTATGATTGCTGTTCTTCCCACTTTACAAGTATGTTACTAAGCTAGTAGTCACCAAACCTGTTCATAGCCTAACATTTTATACAATTTGGAATTAGAAAGAATCTAAAATTCTGTTCTGTTATTAACTAACTACATGTACGCTCTTTTGAGGGAAAGCAATTCATGGGAACTCTAAGACAGGGAACAGATCACAGAAACATTCCAATTTTATTTCTGTCTTGTGGAACACAAGCAAACTATGAATGTAAATGCCAGTAAAACATTCCTGGGTCCTTGGAAGAGAGGTGTTAAATAAACACATTTTTAACTGAGCCTGAAAAATGTGTTTACTTATAAACTGTCTATACAATTCTGACTGCTTTCCAGGAAGCAGGCTCCCTTCATCACCACAAGCCTTTCTCCAGAGCCTGTCTGCTCTTGTTTTTCAGCTTCCTTGACATGAAACCAACTCTTTGAAAAGGTTGTTTGTTTATGCTATGATGCATCATTAATTTTCCCACTGTAGAGGCTGCCTCTGCTCTCATGTGAATCAGAGATTGTTGAGCTGCCCCTGACCCAGAAGTCTACACATTGCCTCTGCCCCAACTTCTCACTAATAGAACATTTGCCCTTTTGTTTTCTTTGACTTTCTGCCTTTCCTTCTCCCCCTGTGCTCTTTCTTTAGTTCCAAACTTCGCAACAGCTTCTGTCTCAGCTTTATCCACCTTTAATCATATCAAGAGACCACCCCTCTTCTTACCTGTTAAAAGAAGCAAAGTTCAAGTCTCCCCAGACTCTTATACTTGTCTTACCTTTCCACCCTCTCCCAACTTCCCAAGCAAAAAGAAAAAGAAAGAAACAAAATAATTGTAAAAAGCCCCTTGGGGGCAGAAACAATGAATAAGACCTTATTCAGCTTGACATCCCAGAAACTCAGCACAGTGACTTGCAAGCAGTAATTTATGCTTAATTAGCTCTTGGATTGAATTTGGAGGCATTGGTTTGGCCAAACAATAAAGTTCACAGTAAACATCAAAGTATAGATTATAATCTGGTCTCCATAGTTTTACTCTTCCCTTAATTATAATCATCATTTGCATGCAATGTGCCATTTTCTGGGCTTCTTTGTTGAAAGTAAACATTTATGTACTAAGAAGTAAAAAGATGTAATGTTCATTTAGAGGACCAAAATCTCCTAACAGTTGAATGCTCACATTTCTTTAACACTTTAAAAGTATGAAATCCCCACATATCCACAATATGAAGACATACCTTTCACAATTTCTAAAACTGTGATGAATTTTATAAATGATGTATACATTTAATGTGGTTGTGCTAATTTTTCTCCTCAAGCATTAATGATATTTCTTACAACCAATGGAGTTTTAGAACAACAACAACAAAAAAAAAAAACCATAAAATTTAGATTTCAGTGCTTCAAAAGAGTATTTTTAAAAGCATGCTACTTTTTAAACTTTTTTCACTCCAACCCATGAATATTTTTCTTAGCAATAAGATCATTAATTTCAGTCCTTAAGTTACCCAAAAGTATGAAAATAAATGTCACTGTATCATAAAATTACCCATAACATCTCTATTTACTGACACCAATTGTTTTCTGCATTTTCTAACTTTCCAAGGAGTGTTAGGAACTAATATATATTGTTAGGACACTTAGCATATGGAGTTCCTTCCAACGCTACATTTAATATCTTATTTAATTTAGAGGTTGAGCAAATGCCAGCAGCTGCATGCTGTGACTACCTGAAACACTGAAACTAATTTAGCTAGAATCAATATCTTTAGCTTTTCATTTCTCCAAGATTTATCAAATTATGGTAATTTTTAAATTAAACTAAGGTATTAAGGCCCTGCTGTACCCCTAGCTGATATGAAATAGATATCATGATTCCCATAATATTAAATTGTTACATTTAATATTAAAAATTGTATACATACTTTTTAAAGACATTTTTATATTTAGAAATGCTCATATTAAAAGACAGTTATTATTATCTTACCCAATAAGGAAATATACAAATCATTAAGGGAATTATGAATACTTATCAAGAGAAAATAATGAAAGGACAAATACCTTACCAAAAAAAATATAACTGACCAACACATATTGAAAAAGAAAAATACAATATCACTATTAATTGGAAATGAATTAACACAGTTACCATTTTTTTCCTTCATTGGCCAAGTTTTCCAGTATTTTTTTTTAAATAATAGCTTTATTGAAATAAAAGTCACTATGTTAAAGTGCACAATTCAGCAATTTCAGGATAGTCATAGAGTTGTATAACCATCACCACTGTCAAATCAAATTTTAATACATTTTCATTGTCCCCTAAAGAAATCATGGGCACACTAGCCATCACCCTCCAGCTCCTGGCAATCACTAATCTACTTCTGTCTCCATGGATTTATCTATTTTGGGCATCTCATGTAATGGAATCATACAACATATGTTCTTTTGTGATTGATTTCTTTCATTTAGTAGTGCTTCACAGTTCATCCAGGTTGTAGCAGTACCTATACTTTAACCTTTTAAATAATAAACAAAACTAAAAGGCAAGCTCCTGAATGGAAGAAGATATTTGCAAATGGCATATCCACTCAAGGGTTAGTATCCAAAATATATAAAGAAATTATACAACTCAACACCCATAAAGCAAATAATCCAATTAAAAATGGACAGGGACATGAATAGACATTTCTCCAAAGAAGATACATGGCCAACAGACAAATTAAATATACTCATCGTTACTTACCATCAGAGAAATGCAAGTCAAAAGTACAATGAGATATCACCTCACACCTATCAGAAGGGCTAAAATCAACAATATAAAAAACAACAAATGTTGGCAAAAGATGTGGAGAAAAAGGAACACTCATGCACTATTATTGAGAATGCAAACTGGTACAGTCACTGTGGAAAACAGTATGGAGGTTCTTCAAAAAGTTAAAAATAGAACTACCCTATGATTCAGCAATCATACTACTAGGTATTTACCCTCAAAATATGAAAACACTAATTCAAAGGGATACATGCACTCCTATGTTTATAGCAGCATTATTTACAATAGTCAAGATATGGAAGCAGCCCAGGTATCCATCAATTGATGAATGGATAAAGGAGAATACACACAAAAATATGTACACACACACACATATATAATGTCAGCCATAAAATGAATGAAATATTGCCATTTGCATAGACAGAGCTAGAGATTATCATGCTAAGTGAAATAAGTCATTCAGAGAGAAACAAATACCATATGATTTCACTCATATGTGAAATTTAAAAAACAAAACAAATGAGCAAAACTAAAGACAGAGAAATAAATCAAGAAATAACTCTTAATTATAAATAACAAATTGATGGTTACCAGAAGGGATGTGGGTGGGGGAATGGGTTAGATAGGTGATGGGGATTAAGAAGTGCATTTGACATGATGAACACTAGGTGATATACAGAATTGTTGAATCACTAATAACACCTGACTCTAATATAACACTGTATGTTAACTAACTAGAATTAAGATAAAAATTATTAAAAATTAAAAGAATAAACAGAAAAATAAAACAAATTTTTTCATTTGTATTGAAGAAAATACAATGAACAAAGTATCTTCTGAAAAAAAAAAAAACTTCATCCTTTTTATTATTCCAGTTAACTTTTGACAATGGTCTGGTAAAATTAAACTCCCAACATCATTGTTGGGACAATATACTGATTTTTTAAATACCCTTTCTGGGAGACAATTTGGCAATCCTTATTTTTAAACCTTTAAAATACATATAACTTCTCATCCAAGAATTCAGCTTTCAGGAAATTACTCCAAAGAAACAAGCATGGTTGTATTCATAAATCAGCCTTCGAGGATGTTGTTTGCCTTCATTTTACTTGATAAAGAAACACCTGGAACATGATGGTCAAACCATAGTGGATAAATCATGATGTGGCAATGTTGTGAGATACTCTGCAGCATTTGAAATGACATTGGGGAATGTGCTCTAGAAGCTATGGGAACACCATCTTGTGGACTACAGACTTTTAAAATTTTTATCAGTTTACTTATTTTTTTTCAAAATTTAATTTAAAAATCTCACTAAATAATAGATTAAAAGGTTACACAGCTTTAAAAAATTAGTTTGAAAACAAATCTTCTAGATAAATATTTAAAATCATAGAAAAACAGTGATATATGGTTGAATGACAAGAGCAATTTAATGCACACCATGTATATAGTTGGATCCTATTTTTTGAGAAAATATGAGTGTATCTGTGTGCTTGTTTGTAAAGATATATGATACATATGCATTTTTTTACTTTTTACTTATGTTTTCTGTAACATTTATGGTTACTTATATGATAAGAAAAATTCAAATTGTTAACTCTGTAATTCAAATATATAGCACACTATCCTTCTTTTTTTTAAGTATCTTTTTTTGTCCACCTTAAAGAAGCTTCTTCGTTTATTGCTCTTAGGAACTACAGCATCCTTAAGTCATCTGGCTGCATTCAGGATTCTCCTTCATGTTCTGGCTAGTCATAAAGCTTTATTCAGTGGGAATTACAGATAAAAGAAGATTTCTCTCTTTAATTCCATAAAATAGTTTGTAACACACCCTAAAGGAAACTTTGGCCCCCAGAACACTGGTCTGTGCCTTGACATTGCCGGGGGTTTTTTAGTCTCTTTAAAAGGACAAAAAGTTAAACCTGACTCCAAAGCCATTATTATTTTGATATAATGCAAATTCAGACAGCTGTTAGTCTATGTGGATAGGCAGACTACTATAAAAATGTGGAACATTTTTTTTTTCAGTGATGAAAAATTCACTCATATCTTACCAAATACCTTGATGTTTGGATATTTGAACTTCAGCCATACTTCTTTTCTCTTTTGTAAATTATGGGCATATATACACACTTTCACTATTCATCCTCAACATCCTAACATATTAAAAAATTAACTTTTTAGGAACAAGTTGGCGGTACCTAGAGGGAATGTGGATGGGGGGATGGGTGAAATAGGTGGAGAGGATTAAAAATACACTTATTTTGATGAACATTGAGTAATGTGTAGAATTGTTGAATCAGGGGATCCCCGGGTGGCTCAGCGGTTTGGCGCCTGCCTTTGGCCCAGGGCGTGATCCTGGAGACCCAGGATCGAGTCCCGGATCGAGTCCCGCATCGGGCTCCCGGCATGGAGCCTGCTTCTCCCTCCTCCTGTCTCTCTCTCTCTCTCTCATAAATAAATAAATCTTAAAAAAAAAAAAAAAAGAATTGTTGAATCACTATATTATACACCCATAACTAACTGTATGTTAACTAACTAGAATTATTATTTTTTAATTCTAGAAAAAAAATTAACTCTTTACTCCTTCAACCCAGGCAATACATATCATTACTTAAATTGCAAGTTAATGAGGGGTGACTGCTGGTTCATTCAGAAGAGCACTGGACTCTTGATCTTGAGGTTGTGAATCTGAGCTCCACATGGGGTGTATAAATTACTAAAAAAAATTAAATAAACTTTAAAGAATAAATAAGTTATAAGTTAATGAAAGAGTATTTCAAATTCTAAAGCAGCAAAATGACTATGTCTTCTTCCAGAGGTCCCTATTGATGCTCAAAGATTCTCCAGCTGACCTTTAGTAGACCAAACTACAGGCACAACAATCAAAGCCAGATAATGTCTGCCATTGGTAATGAGAGTCAAAGACTTGATAAGAAGGGGTAGCCAATAAGTACTGGCAGGTAATTTCTAAAAAGCAAAAATGACATTTAAATCTAGTGTCTTTATTCGTGGGAAAGATTCCTTTCTTTTTCTAACTTCATTCATTTAAAAATATGGATCCTGGTTTACTTTCCATTATGAATTTTTATAATTCTCACTGTTTGTATATTCTGCCACTAATGGCATCAGATCATTCTTTAAAAAGAATTCTTGGGCAGCCTGGGTGGCTCAGCGGTTTGGCGCCTGCCTTTGACCCAGGGTGTGATCCTGGAGCCCCTGGATCGAGTCCCACCTTGGGCTTCCTGCATGGAGCCTGCTTCTCCCTCTGCCTGTGTCTCTGCCTCTCTCTGTGTCTCTCTGTGTGTCTCTCATAAATAAAATAAATAAAGTCTTTTAAAAAATTAAAATTAAAATAAATAAAAAGAATTCTTCATGCAGTTTGAGTTTTGTAAATTTACATATGTAGAATGTCAGTATGTGTCTCAACACAAAAATTATTTAAAAGAGATACTGTCTATGATTTATAAGGTTTTCTCTATAAGATTATATCTTTTTTATTGTAGATTCCTTATTAGAGTTCATAATATATTTTACTTATTTAATAAGTTACCAAAAGCAGATGCACCATTATATAATTTATAAAAGATTGTGTAAAAGAATTCAATAGCATTCAAAGAAATTATTTTCACAAACTGTATTTTATTGACATTTGTTTTTCTGGTATGATACAGAGATGATGAGAACTTAGCAGAATTACTGGCAAATAGTAAATACCCAACATTAGTGCTATTATTATGACTATTGTTAGACTATTATTTAGTGAATGCTATGAGTTAAACACTTTGTGCAGGCACAAAGGTAAGCAATAATTTTTGCTTTTATAGAATTTACTGTTTATCAAGGAGATGGATGTCCATCCAAACTCACAAAAACAAATCTAAATTTACCGCAGTAGCAAATTCTATGAAGGAAAGGCACACAATCCTGTAAGAATGTAAAAATAAGGAACCTGAGCTATTCTGGGAGGTCAGGGAAGGCTGTCTAGAGCAGGTAGTGTTTGAGCTGAGATCAGAAGAAAGAATAGGTGTCAGAAGACCAAGAAAGTAAGAAAAGGGGGTCCAGCCCAGAAATTAGCATATTTGGGGCAATGGAGGTCAGTGAGACTGGATCAAAAACTGTATACAATTTACAAAAATGTCTCCAAATGGTTTAAAAACAAAAAACGTAAGATCTGAAACTATAAAACTCCAAGAAGAAAACAGAGGGGGAAACATTCAGGACATTGAATTTGGCAATGAGTTCTTGAATATGACATCAAAATCACAGAGAACCTGAGAAAAAAATAGACAAATGGGACTACATTAACTTAAAAACTTCTACACACCAAAGGAAGCAATCAACAGAATGAAAATCCAACATATGGAATGGGAGAAAATATTTTCAAGCGTATATCTGATAATGGTTAATATCCAGAATATATAAGGAACTCCTATAACTCAACAACAATAAAAGGTCCAATTTTAGAATGAGCAAAAGACTTGAATAATAGATAATTTTCCAAAGAGGACATATATATTGCCAAGAAGTATATCAAAAGATGTTCAATATCACTAATTCTAAGAAAACAATAAATCAAAACCACAATGAAATACCTCACTTCTGTTAGGAAGGTCACTATCACAAGAACAGGAAATAAAAAGTGCTGATGAAGATATAAGAATCTTAAACTCTTTTTTAAATTTTTTTTATTTTTTAATTTTTTTTAAGAATCTGAAACTCTTATGCACTGCTGTTAAAATGTAAAATTGTGCCACCATTAAAGAAAATAGTATGGAAGTTCCTGAAAAAATCTAAATTATGATACAGTCTATCACCCTCATTTCTGGGGATATATCTGAAACAGTTCAAAGCATGATCTTGAAGAGACCTTTGCACACTCATGTTCATTGAGGCATTGTTCACAGCCAAGAGGTGGAGGCAACCAAATGTTTATCAGTGGATGACTAGATAAAGAAAATACATACATACTATGCAGCCTCAAAAAAGAATGAAATCCTTTCACATGATAAAACATAGATGATCTTCAAGGACCATATGCTAAGTGAAATAAGCCAGTAACAAAAGAACGAATGGTGTATGATTCCATTTATATGAAGTATCTAAATAGTCAAAATAATAGAAACAGAAAGTAGAAAAGTAGTCACAGATGGCTAAAAAGAAAGAGGAACAGGAATTAGTGTTCAATGGGTATGGAGTCTTAGTTTTGCGAAATGAAAAGTTCTATAGATTTGTTGTGCAACAATGTAAATATATTTAACATATTAAATTGTACACTTAAAAATGGTTGATGGTAAATTTTATACTATATTATTTTATCCCAATAAAAACAAAAACTGATATATAGTCTTCAAAAAGATCAACATTATGAAATATAAAGAAAGACTCAGAAGTATTCTAGATTAAATGAGACTAAAGAAAAATGACAAGATAATATATGATCTTGGATTTTCTTTTTGTAAAGATATTTTATTAAGATCTTAGAGGGAATGTGAATTAGGTCTCTGAATTAGATAAAAATATCGTGTCAATGGTAATTTTTTTATTCTACTATTGTACTGGTTTGATATTAAAACATTCCTTGATTTTAGGAATTAATGACTGGGGTATTTAGGAGTGAATCAGCAGCCAAGCATACAACTTACTTTTTAAAAATATAGGAAAAAATAATGTGTATGTGTGTATATGTGCATGTGTGTGTATAGTAAAAGAGCAAATGTTGTAAATTGTTAACATTTGGGGAATGTGAGTAGTAGTTATAGAGGAATTTTTCATAGTATTTCTAATATTTGGCCCGTCCAGCCAAGTGTCGTTCACTGAATTGGAGTGCACTGTGTAAAAGATTTCCATTCTGTCCCCACCTGAAAGCATTGGTGCTGGTTCTTTCTATAGCACCTTTGCTGCTGACTTGGTGTATTTGAGGACCGTCACCTTCTGTAAAGGGAGAGGATGAATCAAACAAACAATACGATTTCTCTTGGCAATCACAGTGCTTTCTCAAATGGATACACTAATCTGCAGGCTTCAGCTGGCTTGCATGCTTTGATTTGGCTTTCAGGTGGCTCACTGTTGCTGTTTATCAGTGAGTTAGGCAATGTCATGATCTTGAATTCTCCATTTGATGCCGTGCAACTCACCCCATTACAAGTGGATTTAGTAAGATCTATCTGCCTATACCTTATCTACAGTCATATCCTGTGTGACTGTATGATAATGTATCCCTCCTGCATCCCACTGTCAATCTAGGCACCCTTTTCTACTTCTGCAGGGGCTAGATATAGAGTGCCTTTCTACCTCTAATCTTGATCCAATTCTATTATAAGACCCTATGCCCCTTTTCCGCCAATGCAAATCCTTATTCCTGTTTTTAAAAACCTTTCTGGAGATCAGAGGATAATTCTAGAATACAGATAAAATTTTGAGCAATGCCAACTTGATAGTTTATAATTGAAGACTTTGTTTTGGGTGAATTTAGCTAAGAAAAGAGAAGACTAGAGGGCCTTGAGGATTTCCTAATTTTTCAACATATTAAATATTTAATGACTTATTGAATTATAGACATCATATGTATTTTAATATTAAGATGGAGAACTTCTTTAGGGCATTTACAGTCTCTTCCAGCCTAGAGATTATATGATTTCATGAATTACTTTCAATTACCTGAAAATTACTATCATCCTTGAAGGGAAAGAATTGACCAAATGAATCAAAGTAATCAGTTAGTTGACTTAATGACTTTTCTTGATTACTATACAGTTGACAATTGATGTAAATCTCAATAAATCACAACAAAGTACAGTTGTGATGTGATAGTGGCAACATTAAAAACGATTAGGGGACAGGGACAATTTCATTTTTTCTTATACAAAAATTCTTATTGGAGAGGAAATCAGAAGTGCAGAATATTATAAAAGAGAAAATAAGAATAGTCCACAATTTCACTGCCAGGAATAATCTCCATACTATTAGGCATTACTTTTTAATTATTTATCCTAAATCATTAAATGAGTATTATGCCAATACTCATACTCCTGCAAAAATATATGTGTATATGATATATACAGATATATGTGTTTATTATAGTATCATCATTATGAAAAATTGAAAATTACCCCATTTGTAGGGAATTGGTTAAACAAAGCATGTACCATCTAGATAAAGGATATTATGTTAGAAAGTGTGCAACATTTGCTTGAGTTAGAAGATAACTTAATTGTGATGGCCCTTGGCACTACATGCCATGAATTATTAGTGTTCCCTTTCTCACTGGCAATGAACTTAGTATGGCATTCAAGGCCAAGGACATGACCTAGTCAATCCCCAGATTCCATCTTTGTGAAGTTTTTGGGGTGACCAGATTTGGTATTAAGTACAGAATCAGGCAAAACAAAAACCACAGTATTTCAACAAGGAAATTTTATTTATAGAGGGATTGATTAAACAGTTATTGGAGAATCAAACACATGAAAAGAGGACACTGAGGTAAAATGCATTAGCAATTTCAGGAAGCCCTATCACCTCAATAGCAAGGGCTACAAAGAGAAAAGGTAAGGATAATTGGTATATAATGCTTGGAAGAGAGGAGCCACAGAGCTGGAACTCAGGTCTCTGAGAAGAGCTGATGGTGGTAACTCAGGAGCTTAAAGGAGGCTTCTATGAAGTGGGACAATAACGTTTCTTATTTTATATGGTTCTTGTATGGGTTAAACTAGATTATACATGTGACCCTCTTAGCTATTATTATTAGTGGGTGGTAATGTAGGCCAGTACTTAAGTGCAAGAATCTTAAATTTGATTGCCTGGGTTTAAATCTCAATTCTAAGAATCATTAGTTGTTTGTTTAGAAAGTCTCTTTGCTTTCCTGTTATCGTAATGACTATAAAATTTGCTGGAATTTGCTAAATCTTACTAGCATATCAAACAGGACTATTTGTAATAAAACAACCCTAAAATGTAATTAGTATTCTTTTTCTCATTTCACAGATTAGAAACCTGAAGTATAATAAGGTCAAATAATTTTCCCAAGGCTATGTAGCTCATAAGTAGTAAAACTTGTATTAAATCAGGATTCTTTACAATATTTATAAAATCTAATACATTATATATATTTACTTATTTATCTCCCCTGCCCAGCAGAATATATGTTCCATGAGAATAAAAATTATTTGTCTATTTGTTTGAAAATTGCTACTTTCCCAGCCCTTTGACCAGAGCATGGCGCATAATACACATTGAATAAATATTCGATGAATGGATATGAACCAGGCAGGGAGACTCCAAAAAAAAGGACAACTATATACAGTTTCACTTTATAATGGCCACAATGTTGAGAAATAGTAGGATAGGTATTATTTTGCCTGCATTGTGTATAGAAAACAATTTTTTAAGTGAAATTCCTTCCTTCCAAGTCACATACTTGCAAGCCCTTGGCCTCTTGATTACCAGCCCACAGTTCTATTCTATACTTTTAATTTGGAATAGAAGGAAAAGAAAGAGAATCAGAGAACATGTGGAAAGGAGCTAAGCTCATGATGAAATTTTTGTCATATAAGTGTACTCTGTGGGCCACACTTTGAAGTCTCAAAGGCAGACTGCTGTAGAAAAAGCCATAGCAGGAATAATGAGGTATATACTATTATAGTTGCAGGTGACTGAAAATGCCAATATCACTTTCTGCCAGATCTGAATACTCTTAAAGATGTAGTTTCAATGCAAAGCCAACATTACTTAGTTGAAAGAACCAGAGGTTCTTTCCAGAAATAAACTTTGGAAACTCTGAAAACCATGGGAACAAGATAAAAATGAGTCTACTTCAAGTTTCCCACATGGCAACACGAGTTATAATCACTGGTTAAATACTCAAAGACTTCAAAGCAGCATTTAGAGAATTAAGTGGTTAAACACAACCTGGCATTGTACTTGAAACTTCACAGGGTTTTGTAAATCTCAATTAATTAGTGTTTATAAGCCATCATGAGATCATTGGATAAATAGTAGATAGTAATAATTAAGCAGTATTACATGAAATGCATTATTACCTTTAAACTTTCATGAAAATTGTTAAAATAAAAGAGAATGCCAAATGGCAAAACCCATAATGCTAATTTTAAAATGTGTATAACTTATTTAGTCTGAGCCCTGTAAAAGTTTCAGAATTGGTTAACTGCCATGAAAAGCTGAAGCGATTTTATAGATGGTAAAAATGGAAGCACAAAGAGATACACAAGACATCTAGAAACAAAGCATCATTTTCCTCAAACTCAATCTCTATGTCGATCTGGAACAGAGACTACAGAATCATAATTGAGGCAAGACCTGCTTACCAAACAAGATAAAGAAATAAGTTTGTAACTGTTGGATCTAGTTGATAGCAATAAACATACATTTTCTTTGCAAACACTAGTGGGCTCTTGGTCTTAAAATAGATTCTATTGCAAAAGAAGTCAGAGTTGTGAATTTTCACTTAAATTTTGGTCTTAGTTGTAAACAAATGCCAGTGTCAACTGTTTGTGAGCTGTAAGTCTGAAAGTTTTCTAGTTTTGTAAAATTGAATGCAATGTTCTCATTGTAGTTCTAAGACGGTTTTTAGAGTGAATAGAGATGGCAAGGCTGCCACACAGGCTTCTCAAGTAATCCTTACTGCACACAAACTCTTCTCCCTGAATCCCTTAGAAAATAGAGCTCTTCAGTTTTCAAACAGATGAAATACAAACAAGCCTATGAGAGTCTATCTTTTGTTAATCCATAGTGAATTATACCACTAATGGCCAATTCTGTATTCCAGTAGGGATCAGCAATCTTTTTTTTCCTATCTGAAAATCAATGAGTTGAAAATTTATAGAGAAAAACACTGAGCAGCAGGTGAGCCTACTCGTCAGGATCCCTCTGCCAATGCTTTTCACTTAGACCCTTTCCAGGTATGCTCTTGCTCTATTGTCAGCCAGTACCTCGGTGCCTGACTGAGCACAGTGGCCTTAGGCAGCAGAGAACTATCTGGCTGTAATAGAATGCAAGCAAAAATCTAAGGATGAGATTGAGATGATAAACATTTTTAAACATCTGGCATTATTGGTTTTTTTCCCTTCTGATTTTGAAAACAGAAATTGTTCTGATTCACACAAGAAGAGTTGGCATAGACTACCATCAGCTTCTAAAAAGTAAGATATTTCAGAAATATTTTAGAAAGATTGATAAGCAGAAGATAGAATAACCATGATTTGTGTAAAATATCCATTTCATATTTAAAGTTAAGTTATATATTTTTTAAAAGATTTTATCTATTTATTCATGAGAGACAGAGAGAGGCAGAGACACAGGCAGAGGGAGAAGCAGGCTCTATGCAGGGTGCCCAATGTGGGACTTGATCCCAGAACCCCAGAATCACATCCTGAGTCAAAGGCAGATGCTCAACCGCTGAGCCACCCAAGTACCCCTAAGTTATATTCATAGAGATTTTGAAAATATTTAAACCAACACATCTGTTACTTATTGATGAATTTCAACTTATAGACATTATCAAATCTTTACAGACAACATGGGATCAGTGTACTTTTTCCCAAATTGATTTTGAAAGTACTATGTATATTTTTGTTTTTTTTTTAAATTTGAATTCAGTCAACATATAAATAAGTACATCATTAGTTTCAGATGTAGAATTCAATAAGCCATCAGTTGCGCATAACACCCAGTGCTCATCACATCACACATGTCCTCCTTCATGCCCATCACCCAGTTACCACATCCCCCCTCCCAACCTCCCCTCCAGCAACCCTCAGTTTGTTTCCTAGAGTTAAGAGTCTATCATGGTTTGTCTCCCTCTCTGATGACCTCTCATTCAGTTTTCCCTCGTATGTACTTTCAACATGTGTTGCATTTTTAAATTTTCACATGCCCATTTTCCTTAACACCAAAAACATTGTCCCTTCTACACAGTAAAAAGCCATAAAACTATTTTAAGTACTAGGCCATCTTTTTAGAAGCCTCTTAATCATGTGATTAAAAAGCTTTTGTTGCTTATGGAGCATTTCTAAGTTATTGTCATTTTTTTTTAAAGATTTTATTTATTCACGAGAGACAGAGAGAGGGGCAGAGACAAAGGCAGAGGGAGAAGCAGGCTCCATGCAGGAGCCCGATGCGGGACTTGATGCCAGGACCCTGGGATCACGACTTGAGCAAAAGGCAGACACTCAACTGCTGAGCCACCCAGGCGTCCCTATGGTCATTTTTTTTCTCTGTCAGATCTAAAGATATATGACACATGAATTTGCTTCCCTAAAACTATGTGTTTACAATTTCTCCTGGTTTGTTTTTTTAATAAGGTTTTCCATAAAGTCTAACTCATTTTTCTTTACAAATAACATTGTACCCACTTCAGGGAGTTGCATTTTTTTTTTCCAATTCAATCTAAAACTGGTGTTCTTACCTGTTATTTCTTCACAAAACTTCTTCCAATGACTTTTTCAGATTTCATTTTTAACTTTAATTTCTTCAGGCTATATCTTGATGCTTCTGAAGCTTATTGGGAAATTTTATAAAGCAAGAAAAGTTAATGATGAAATTATGCAATAATGTGTTATATTTGAATAATTAAATATTTCTTGATAATTAGGATTTGGAGGTTCTAGGATTTAGGGAAGAACAAGCCACTGGGTTCCTTCTTAAGTCCAGAAACAGACAGTCTAGGTCAGGTGTGTACACTTAGCTTTATGACAAGACTCTGCTTGACCTCTGTTATTGCCTTTGATCTGAATCTAGGTCTCCACTGTCACCAGACCTTCATGAAGCTACCTTTTAACAAAAAAAGCTGCTTTCTTTATTTGATTCTGCCCTTTGCCCTGTGTCATTTTGACCCAACTCCCTCTGCTACCCCCCCTCAGATATCCCAGAAGTTGTGAGAAAATGAGATCAGTACAACAGTGTTTTTAAAATTACACTGTAGGGCGCCTGGGTGGCTCAGTTGGTTAAATGTCTGGCTCTGGCTCAGGTCATGATCCCAGAGTCGCAGGATCTAGTCCTTCATGGGACTCCTCACTCAGTGTGGACACTGCTTCTCCCTCTTCCCTTCCCCCCTGTTCATGATCTCACTCTCTTTTTCTTCAAATAAATAAGTAAAATCTTTAATAAATAAATAAAAGTGCACTGTATTATTTTTTTAAGGGGCTTTACTTTTTTTTTCTGGTGGTGGTGTTGGCTCAGTCAGTTAAGCATCAAGTCTTGATTTTGCCTCAGGTCATGATCTCAAGATTGTGAAATTGAGCCCCACATGGGCTTTGCACTGTGTGTGGAGACTGCTTAAGGTTCTCTCCCGCTCCCTCTGCACGCCACCCCCCCCCAAGTATTCAAGCACTCTCTCTCTCTAAAAAAAAAAAAGAAAAAAAAAATACCAACAGTAAAACTTGAAATTATCATTATTTCTTTGCAAGATGTTATTTCCAATAAATAAAAAAGTTGAGCAAAAATTTTTACAATGCTGTCCTATATTTAAAATGACCTTTTGTTATTTGCAACCACTTGCTAAATAGTCCCAATTTCTTCCTAGTTCATAAACTGCACCAAATTACTCTTTCACTTTGAGATGATAATTTCATGTGCCCATTTACATGTCCCTTCCATGGAGAAGAAAGTTTTTAAGTGGTAAATATGTTCTTTTATCTAAAGATCAGTGAAAGGAACAAAATAGATTAGAATATTTAGTTTAGCTACTTAGTAGCTGTGTGAATTTTGTCAAATCAATCTCTCATAGTGTTCACGGTAACAAAATGGACGTCTATTGTCAAATTCTCAGTGTTCCCTTTTCCCTCAGGGAACAGCAACTCACTGCCCCATGTAGTTCTGATACAATGGTTAATTCTGAGAGGCCCACCAGTTTCTAGAGCACAAGGTTTAGCAAGTGTCAGCAATCTGACCAATCAGAATATCCCAACCCTCTCTCTACTGTGATGGGTCCAGAGATGGGCACATGACACAAGAGCTAATTGGAAGTTCTTCTGTGAGCTTTGCTCTGTGAACACACAGAGATTCACTCCTATAAGATGGCAAACACTAAGAAACATATGAGGTCAAAAAGCTAATTGACTGAGTTATCAGAGAGAAAAGCTGAGCTGAAAGTTATAGAGTGACAGACATAAAAATCACCTTAATCTTCCCATTTTTAGTCAGATCTACCCTTGAGGTTTTCAATCAAGCCCTTACCTCCAAAAGGATTTCCCTTTAATGCTTGCACTAGTTCAAACTGGTTTTCATCACTAGCAATTGAAATGATTCTAATACAGAGGGTTATATGAGATAAAGTATGTGGAGTATAAAGACCTGTAGAAACATTAAGGTATAGCTATCACTCAGAGAATACTATGTTGCCCCCAAAATTATCATGAGTAGAAATTTGTGTTAGAGAAATACCGTCCTGACTGTACCATGTCAATCACTTGATAAATATAAATATACTTATTACATGACCTCCAGTATATCTCATAACCAAAAATAAGAGAGGAACTTTCTCCTGAGAGTGCTCTGAATTTCTGGCAATAACATATGGATAAATAACAATATAAAGTGAGCTCTGATGAACCACACAACATAAAGTTCCAAAAGCTACCTTAAGAAAAGCAGTCATTTAGATATATTGTCTACCACAGAATTGCTTCTATTCCCTTAAGTAATATTGTATAAACATTATTTTAGTTGCCAATGTGAATATTCAAAGAACATAGACTACTATGATATTTGGTTTTTTGTTTCTTCTGAGACTATGATAACTTCCCCCCAGCCCAAGTATTATATTGTGTTGTTACCATAAAAGGCAAAAATTAGTGACTTTATTTATCCCTGTTGAAATTGGTAATAAACAAACAGCTGTGGTTAGCGCGTAGGCATTTAAGATGTTCTGAATGCAGATTGTGGTTTAGATATCCATCTCAAAAATGGGATTCCAAGGATAGAACCCCATTTAGAAATGTACACAGTCTACAGGTAGAGACCAAAGGCATCAACGAAAATAAAGTCTAAAAGAGTATCTCAATGTTGTACAGTAAAATATAATGATGTTAAATAACCCTTCTTCTCTGACATGTGGATTGAACAATTTTCTGACACATCAGAAAACAAACAGGGCAAATCTGTTTTCAGTCCGTGTGTTTTCCTCTTTACCAAGTGAAAAGGAGTCTGTAATTTTGCACTAAGGCCCTGTGTTTGAATCACAGAAGACAATATTGGTCCAATAAGAAGAATGCCACATTTAATTTAACTCAACATAATGAATACTTTGAACACGCACTCACAGTGTAACAGAAACTGATGAGAGAGTGGACATACAACTCTATTCCCAAAGAGAAAAGTCAGCTATAGAAGACCAATCTGTAAAATGTACAACAGAGAAATTTCTCTACATGGCCATATGGAGAAAGAAACCACACTTCTTTCCACTGTAATATGGATTTAAGATTCTACATGTCCACATTTTTCAGCTCCCCTGTTGGCATCAAGTAAACAAATAGAATGTTGTACACTAAGTACATCTATGAAGCCTGTTCAAGATGTAAGCTAGCCCATGGAAAAGACTGAATAACTCTCCCTGGGGATGGCTGGGAAGTTTTAGAAGAAAATAATATCTGGGCAGTGACTTCTTTTTAAGTTTTTTGTTTTGTTTTGTTTTGTTTTTTAGGGATGGTGCCTTGGTAGCTCAGTTGGTTAAGCATATGACTCTTAGTTTCAGCTCAGGTCATGATCTCATCGGTCATGAGATGGAGCCTCAAGACAGGCTCTGCACTCAGCCGGGACTCTGCTTGAAGATTTTCTCCCTCTGCCCTTCCCCCACCATCTCTCTCTCTCTCTCTCTCTCTCTCTCTCTCAAATAATAAATAAATAAATAAATAAATAAATAAATAAATAAATAAATATTTAAAGGTTATTTTTTCTTGCATAGTATATTAGGTTTCTCCAGAGAAAGAAAACCAGTAAGATATATATGGAGATTTAGTACAGGAATTAGCTCACATGATTAGGAGGTTGAGAAGTCCATAATCTACCATCTGCAAGCTGGAAAACCAGGGGAGTTGGCGATATAATTCAGTCTAAGTCCCAAGGCCTGAGAAGAAGGGAAAGGAGGAAAAGAGGGGAAGGTGGTGGAAGGGGGCAATTGTGTAAGTATTAACTGAGTTTGAAGGCCCAAGAACCTGGAATGTCAAAGTCTGAGGGCAATGAGATGAGTGCCCAGAGACAGCAAGTTCACCCTTCCTCCAAAATTTTGTTCTGCTCAGGCCCTCCATGGCCATCTGCTCCCTCAGTTCACTAATTCAAATGCTAATCTCTTCCAGAAATACCCTCACAGATGCACCCAGAAACAACATTTTACCCACTATCTTGGTGTCCCTTGGCACACCAAGTTAACATAAAATTAACTATCACACATGGGGATGAGCATTTCAGGAAGAGATAAAGAAAATCAAGATGAGGGGCACCTGGCTGCCTCAGTCAGCAAAGTATGTGACTCTTGACCACAAGGTTGTGAGTTCAAGCCCACAGGTTGGGCATGGAACCTACTCTAAAAAAGAAAGAATCAGATAAGTTGGAGTATAGTTTGATACTGCTAGACAGTAAAATAGATAACTGAAAGAATTAAAAGAAAAATCACCTTCTTGGCTTGTTTATTCTATTTTAAGTACATTAATGTTCAGTTGAAGTCATAAATGAATCAATTTCCTCCAAAACTATTGAGCTGTACAAGTTTATATGGCTTCTAGGGTCAAAAGAATTTTATTCTGATAATAAAATGGTATCAGCCATGCACATAAAATAAAAATCTAGTTCTGTACTGTGCCCATCCAACTCTGCCCCATCCAAGACTTTCTCTCAAACAGTATTTGCATAGCGCTTCAGTCATGATTGTGTATCAGGGACAGAACTGGATGTAACACATTTTAGGTCTCCATTTCCTCATCCCAACCTGAACCTTAATACCAACCCCACAGTGTCCAATATCCTGGTCACTTCAAAGAAAATTTTATTAGGACGTGAATCTCTTTCTATATATTGGGCAGCAAATCAGTCTTGTTATCAAATAAACCAAATGTATTTCAGACTTTGTCATTTTCTTAGAGACAAACTGAACTTCACTCCCTCTTTTAGCTCCAGTGAAGGTGCTAACCAAAATTGGATGGCAAAACCAAACCAGGGGTAAGTCAGGGCCAGGAGACTCCATAAGCTACAGAATTTATCCTGAATAATTGAAAGCTGGAAACCACAATTCCAGCTCACCCATGTTTAACCACACTTTGGCTAGAGGTTTGAGATTTTTCAATCTTTCCATCCTATTTTTAGTTCTGATGATGCATCAACCAAAATGTAATCTCAATGTTCTTTTCACATTGTTTGAAAACTGTCTAAGCTTTAACTTCAACAAGCAGACCTTTGGAAAATTAGTAATTAGTAAAAATACAGACTTTTCAGCAGATTCTCTAGAAGACAAGTAAAGCTTTTGAATGACCATATTGAAGTTAAATTACATGTAGAAGAATTATTTTATAGCATTAATTTTTTTCCACCCACAAATGTGAACACATGGTATATGAAGGTACTCTTTCTGTCTAGGAAGAAGCAAGCCATATTTTACATTTATTCATGCATTCAGAGCATGTATGAGCAAGTATGTTATGCTAAGCACTGAACAAATACAAAGAAGACAAAGAAGAGAAAGGCCTTTGTCACTGGGATAGAAGATACAGCGTACAAAGTTAGCAAATACACAAAGTCAAATGTGCAACAAAGTGTTATATAGATCTTATGAAAGAAATTAGGATAAAGCACAATTGTAGTATTAAGTTGACTATGGGTCTCTGAAAAGGAGCCATAGGGAAAAGTAATTATTTGCTAAGTGGACATGGCAAAGTGGCAAAGTTGGCAAGGGATTAGGGAAAGGTACTCCAGGCAGAAATGACAATAGAAGCAAAAGCAAAAAGGCAGGACTTGGCTTAGTCCAGGGTTTCTCAAACTTATAAGTATTTAGACCTCTTATAAAATAATAATTTTTTTTGGTATGCTCAAATCAAATTATTTTCTTAACTATGTAGAAATATAACACTAAGTATAAACCATAATGTGTATAGCTATTCTATAATTATAAAACCAAACACGTGGATAAACTAATTATAAAGAAAAACACAAAACTAATATTATTCCAAATAACAATATGAATTTAATGGTATGAGTGATATTTCTTGCTGAAACAATATTGTCTCTATTGCGATGAATCTCCTGAGATTGACATGCCTATACTACCTTAGGCTAAATGATGATTTAATTTTTTCATCTTCTTCTTTTACTAGAATCATTGCCAGATCTTTATTCATTCAGCAAGCTGTGACATTATTTGATTTTCATTTGTAATGAATGTATCATTTAAAATATTGAGTCTAAAATAATGGGCGTACACCAACTTAAAAACTTTTGCATAACAAAGAAAACCATCAATAAAACAAAAAGGCAACCTTCTCCTTGAATGGGAGAAGATATTTACAAATCATACATTTGATAAGGAGTTAATATACAAAATATATAAAGAACTTCTCCAACTTAGTACCAAAAAAGCCCCAACCCAATTAAAAAATGGATAAAGGACTTGAATAGACATTTGTCTAAATAAGACATACAGATGGCCAACAGGCACATGAAAAGATGCTCAACATTACTCATTACCAGGGAAATGCAAATCTAAACCATAATGAGATATCACTTGACACTGGTCAGATTGGCTGTTATCAAAAAGACAAAAAATAACAAGTGTTGGCAAGGATATCGAGAAACCTTTGTGCACTGTTGGTGGAAATGTAAATTGGTGCAGCCAGTATGGTAAACAGTATGGAAGTTCTTCCAGGAATTACAAATAGAAATACCATATGATCCAGCAATTCCATTTCTGGCTATTTATCTAAAGAAAACAAAGATACCAATTTGAAAAGATATATGCACCACTATGTTCATTGCAACATTGTTTACAATAGCCAAGATATGGGAGCAACCTAAGTGTCTATCAATAGATGAATGGATAAAGAAGATGTGGTATATACTCAGCCATTTAAAAAAAGAAAGAAATCTCACCATTTGAGACAACATGGATGGACAATGAGGTCATTATTCAAAGTGAAATAAGTCAGAGAAAGATAAATGCTATATGATTTTCCTTATAAGAGGAATCTAAAAAAAAAACCAAAACAAATAACATACAAAACAGAAACAGTCTCATAGATATGGGAAACAAATTGTTGGTTACCAGAGGGGATAGAGGGTTGAAAGGCAGGCAATATAGGTGAGGAGGATTAAAAGGTACAAACTTCCAGTCATAAAATAACTAAGTCATGAAAATGCAATGTAGAGCATGAAAAATCATGGAATGGAATGTATAGCATAATCAATAAAATTGTAATAACTTTGTGTGGTGACATGATAACTAGACTTACTCTGATGATCATTTTTTAATGTATAAAAACATTGAATCACTGTGGTGCACACCTGAAAGCAATAGAATATTGTAAATCAAATATATGTCAATAAAAAAGACAGATAATATGAAATCACTATTTGAAACCAAGAAGATATTATATATCAAATATACTTCAATAAAAGACAATTATACTTCAATAAAAATATACTTCAAATTAATACATAGATATATAAAATAAAAAATATTAAGTCTGCTTCTTTTTTCATTTATGTCATTGTCAAAGACAATGAGAAAATTTTGTGGTACTACTCAATTGGAAAGTGATCTTTTAGACCCTTATTACACGAAATGAGGTCTACAGAGCAGGACCATTGCTATCTCATCAATAAGCTTGTTAGATAGAAGTGCCTTGAGCCACACAGTATTTACTAACCCTAACCATAACCTTAACCTTAACCCTAACCCACAGCACTTACCAAACAGATCTTTACAAGATCTCCAGGTGATTCCTAAACATACTAAAGTTTGAAAAACACTGATTTAGATTATTCAGATATGTTTATATTATTTTTAAAGATGATCACTAAATTAAAACAAAAAATAGAAACCTTCTCAAGAGACTTCTTGAACTCCTGATGAGCCCTTTCACTAGCTCAATAAGAGAATTTAAAGTAAGTCAGTTTGACTGGAGCATAATTTCAGGGGCAATCAATAAGTTTAGAGAGATAAGAGACCAGTTTGGTAAACTAAGAAGTTTGGACTCTATCCATTAATTATTGGGGAGCTACTGTAGGATTTTAAGCCCCGGAAAGAGTGATGAGATTTGCTTTTTTAAAAAGATTGCTCTGGCAGCAGTCATGAATTGGAGAAAGGCTGACTGGAGCCATGGAGATGAGCTAAGGGCTTATTTAAATTGCTCAGACAATGAGGCCAACCTAGTGCTGAAGCTGGAGTTAGACAGGAGGGAGTAAACATAAGAGTTATCAAGGAGGTGGCTTCATGACTGATTGATTGCATGTCAAGTTTCTTACTCAGCCAACTAAAGCAGGAAATGCAATGTAGATCTGGGAGTAGTGAAAGCAAGTGTGAGGGGCGCCTGGGTGGCTCAGCAGTTGAGCGTCTGCCTTTGGCTCCCGGCGTAATCCTGGAGTCCCGGGATCAAGTCCCATATCGGGCTCCCTGCATGAACCCTGCTTCTCCCTCTGCCTCTCTCTCTCTCTGTCTCTCTCTCTCTGTGTGTGTGTGTGTGTGTATGTGTGTGTGTGTCTCTAATGAATAAATGAATAAAATCTTAAAAAAAAAGAAAAGAAGTGTGAGAAGAATCATCAAGGAATAATTTGTGGAGAAAAGCCTAAATTTTAAATTATTGCCTTACCTTCCCAAATAATCAACACATTTATTTATTGATCTTTTTCTTTAAAAGGTTTTATTTAGTTATTTGAGAGAGAGAGAGAATGCCATCATGAACAGGGGAGGGGCAGAGAGAAAGAGGGACAAGCAGACAGCTTGCTGAGGCCAGAGTCCTACATGGGGCTCAATGCTAGGCTTGGTCCCAGGACCCTGAGATTATGACCAGAACCAAAGTCAGACACTTAACCAACTGGGCCACCCCGGCACCTCTAATCTACACATTTAAATGTACTCTTGGAGTTTATGAAATACTTACTTCTGTTTTATACTCTTGGCCAACATTATATGATACTTTTCATACTGTCATAGTTAAGAGTCCTGTCTCCCTTTTTTTTTTTTTTACTTGACAGGAAAATATGTTAATGCTGGATAACAATGTGTCCTGCTTTAGAGAAGGCTCATAAATAGTAATCTCCTTTGTATGTAAGTAAGCCACTACTTACTATCTGGAAGAGCAGAAAGAAACTATGATCAGAAAGAAAAATCCCCCCACCAGATCATTAGCAATGTAATGGATTCTAAGAATGATGCAAAATGTCTTTTTACTTTTCATCAGTCTCTTGACTACACCTAAGGTAAAGGCATAGCCTGGAAATCCCTCTCCTCTGTTCCCCCTCTCCTTGTCAAAAGTGCTTTCAATATGTTGAGCCCCATTTTTTTTCCTCTTCATCTGTCTCCATCCCCTGCATGAAAGGGAAGCAAGGTCATTCAAGCCCTGAGTCCTTCTGTCTTCTGAGTGAAGCACCAATAGGGCAAGATCTCAACTTGCCTGTTTCATGCTGATACTGACATTAAAACATAACATCAGGGAGTCATTGTTATAACAAAGTTTCTTCCTTTCTTGTCCTACTTAAATTTCCTTCCCAAAGGAATAGATTGGGTCAAAAAAAGAAACCCATTTACTTCTATCATTCCTATATAATCCCAGTCCCACCTCTCTGCCTTCCTGGCTTCTCCTCCAGAAAAAATGGAACCCAATTGGATGGCATGACAGATGCATTAGTGGTCAAAAGTTCATCAATAGCTTTCTGATTCCTGACACAATGGGCTGGAGGGTGCCCCTGTCTTTAGGGAACAATGTAGGCCACCTTAAGTGATACATCAAATGACTCTACTCCTGACCCAAAACAGTTCACCTTGTCTCCAACCCTTCTCTGCAATTAGAGAACTGCCTTGTATTGAGGAAGCTGGATACACGGTATCACTGTTGCTCATTCCATTTCCCAAGATTTCACCTGACTTCTGCCAACCCCATCTAAACTGATTTTTTTGGGATGAGCTGATTACTCTTCCAGAATGAGTGCTCACACTAAGCACAATTTCCAAAACTGACACCTCTCAGTGCAGACATAACATAAAATAGACAATGCAGACATAACAAGAAATTAGATACAGATGGATGCTAGTAAAATAGTTTCCGGAATTATGATTGCAAATCAAACTAGCTTACATAAGATAGCTAAATTCAATCAAATTCATTTTTAAAAACAGTGTTCCTAAGAGTTGTAGACCCCCCCAAAAATAAGAAAATACAAGATCCTATTAAGTTAATTTTTCCATTTACATATCTTTAACAGAATCTATCTCAGTAGGTCGGACTGCCATAATAAAATACTATAGATTCAGTGGCTTAAACAAGAGAAATTTATTTTCTCACAGTACTGGAAGCTAAAAAGTCCAAACTCAAAGTTTCAACAGACTTGAGTTTCTGGTGAGAGCTCTCTTCCTAGTTTACAGACAGCACTTTGCTGTATCTTCATATGATGGTGAGAGAAAGATCCTGGTGTCTCTTCCTTTTTTATAAGGACACCAGTTCCGTAGGATTGAGGGTCCATGCCTATGACTTTATTTAACCTTCATCACTTCCTTAAAAGCTTTTTATTTAATACAGTCATGGGTGGGATGGTTAGGGCTTCCACATCTGAATTCTGAGATGACACAACTCAGTCCATAGAGAGTCCTAAAATGCAAATTCCATTACACAATCACACTAGAAGGCTTCTTTGAATGGACAGAAAGACGAAGTGTTATGAAACCTTTCACAAATGGAAACTGCTTATTAAGTTACCATGAAATCTATTTTATGGGTAGGAACCAGCATTTGTGTATGTGTATGTATCTGCATCGTGTGAAATGCATTCATTTCCTTCTATATGAGTCGAGTCAAAAGTTTGGAAATACACTGATATAGTATGTATCATTTGAATTTGGGTTCATGGCTTATGACTACCTACTTGAGCAATGGAATGATAACTGAGTGACTGAAAAAGATTATTCAGTATGTCCCATTCTGGTTACAAACAAGCAATCGTCACCATCATGGCTAACCTAATAAGTGTAAATAACCTCAGACAACTGAGATGGTAATAGTGTTCCTCAAGTGGTAAATCTATATTTTAACCCCAGGAGGATTTAGAATTTGGCACATCCAGGTGCATCTGGGTGGCTCAGTCAGTTGAGCATCCAACTCTTGATTTTAGCTCAGGATTAGAACTCACAATCATGAGTCGGGCTCCACTTTGGGCATTGAGCCTACTTAAAAAAAAAAAAAAAAAAAAGATTTTGGCACATCCAGAAAAATTTTTAAAAATCAAAACTATAGCATTAAATTTCCTAGTTAAAATTTTTTCCAAGTAAAAAGTAATTTATTTGATAGTTTATATTTATTATGTTTTTAATAGTTTGACTTTTAAAAAAAATAACTCAAATTTAGAAACTTTAATTATTTGACTCAAAGAGTTAAATTGAAATTTTAAAAAATTTATGAAACTAGCTTTACAATAGGCTATATGTTATAAGTTTCTTACTAAATTGATAAGATTATTTATTATTTAGAAAGATTTTGCCTAAGTAGAAGATTGAAGAGCTAAAAAAAGAAAAAAGTAAATATTAAATGTTTAAACACTGGACCATTAAATTGGTGCCAATGGGAAGGATGTTAAATTTGTAAATGAAACCAAACATTATTCAAGGTTCCTTTAAGAACAATTGCTAACATTTGCTATATTTTATATATGGACCAATACCATTTGTGAGTTGAATCCAGAGGCTTATGACAAAATGAGTTTAAAAAAAAAAAACTAAAGTTTTTAAACTAAAATGTTAGTATTTAAAATTTTAAATAAAAGATTCTGATAATCTTTTCTGTTGATTAAAAACTGTCCTCAAGTGTGCCAAAAAACACACATCAACACTGAGAGTGAGAACATCATTTGACACAAATAATTACAATATAATTGAAGGGCGTCTTCTTTATTGTCGCCTCCCAATAGAGGTCCTGGTTACAGGCTGCCTCTCCTGCACTCGTATATAGTTAAGTATGGCATTGCTATCTACTTATCATTCCACTTACCTTTTCTCCCCTTGCCTGATTATAACACTATATCCTCCATTCTCTTTTCTAAGACCCTCTTCAATCATGACACCCACCAGAAATTGTTATAGATCAGCCGTTCTCAAACAATAGCCAGCCTCAGGATGGTCATTGGATCATCAGCAGTACCTTGTTAAAACACAGATGCTGGGCAAAAGCCTGGAATTTTTTATTTCACAAGTAGAAGATGTAACCCAACAATTGGCATTTGTATTCAGTTCCCAAGTGATGCTAATGCTGTTTGTCCTTAGGTTCCTAATATTTCACTCATTAATTTAGCCAAAAAATATTTACTGAACACACACTGTATGTCAGAGCATTTACTCTCCCCTAGGGCAGTCCTCACCTAGAAGCCATCAAGAACAAATTTGTGTGCTGAGGGACTTTGGAATGGTTCTACTCTGGACAATCTTCTTCCACTAATTCTATTAGCAAACATACTTCAAGACAGTGCCAAGGAAAACTTCTAATCTAAACTAAATCTACACTTCTAAACATACTAATCTAGGCTCAATTATTTATAATCTGAATTAGTGGAGTTACAATTAATGAGTTTTTTTGCTCTCCAAAATTGTATTTTGCACTTACATAGGACATTGATTAAAACTGAGTTTGGAGCTTTGGTTAGATTCCATTTTGCCTTTTTTTTTTTTTTTTTTTTTAAGATGTAGGGAATATTTTTGGAACATTTGATGATATTAATTTTCTTCAAGTTTTAGTTATTTTGGAGAACTTTCTTTTTCTTTGGTGACATGTTCAAATATGAAGGGATGATATGTCAAAATGTCTATTTTTACCTTAAATTTTACCAAAATGTCTAATTTTTACTTTAAGTGTTTCAAATTACCTTAACTTTTACATATATATATATATGAGATATCAGCAAATACGGCAATATATTGACATTTGTTGAATTCAGGTGAAGAGTATGCAAGTATTGATTGTATTTTTTTTTTTTTTTTTTACTTTTCTGTGTGCTTGAAAATCTTTCTAATATAAATTTTGAGGAAAAAGAAGTTTGGAGGACTTACAATAACTCATCAAATATTCATCTTCCATGCCAACAAGATTTTCATTACCTGGTAAATGTTGTTCTACTTGACACCATGACATAACAGAGCTCAGACAGCTTCACAAATCTTTGAAGCATTCTTTGAAAGATCACAGAGGAAAGGATTAGAAGGGTAAGTGTGCTATAGTACTGAGTGGAATCAAGACTACTTACACTACTTTTATTTATCTGGTAAACTAAAGTTTAATCTCAGTAATTTACCTCTGTCTCACAATAAAACCTTAATAAATTGGCAGCTGGAGAAAAAAAGAATTCACTAATAAATATAAAAATAAAACTACACTTTCTGAAAAAAAATAAATGCCATTATTGTACACAATTTTGTAAAAATTTCTAATTCCATTATCAGAATTACACTGACAGAATGTAACTTAATGTACATTTTAGGGGATAATATGCATTTTATTTTATTTCTCATAAAGAAAGCTGCCACTGTGACTGTTGCAGATTCTCTTTCAGATTTGGTCTTTTTTTCCATCTAAAATGCTCAAACTATAGAGACTGTGGGTCTGTTCTTTTTCAATTATTCTCCTTATCACATTCATTAGCGTGCTTCACTCTGATTGAGTTATTACTTTTTCTTGCTCGTTATGGAGTCATTTATTTGAGTTAGTTTCCTTAAGCTCCTTCTGGGCTGCTTATTTTCCTCATTACATTTTTCATTGCCTTTGCCAAGGCCTGTTACAGCATGCTGAATGGCAGCAGTTCTAACACAGATTTGGTCAAGGCCTAGAAGCACAGATATAAAGCTCTACTCTACCTTTCATATTCAGTCACATGTAGAAAAACCTCCATGCCAAATGAAAGAATCCTTTCTCTGCTCTCCTACCAATCTGTTTAGTCTCCTCTCCCAGAGAAGCCAAGAAACAATTTTTAGAGGCTTATAAGGCATTCATATATTCAAAATATTTATTAGGTATCTTCTGTGGGTTGATAGTATAAAACGTACAAGAAATACAGAGAAGAATAAGATAAGAATGGTCTTAAAGTCTAATATCAGAGGGAAAAAGAGTTATATATAAAATATGTTATAAATTTGTTTAAGTGTTTTAACAAAGACATTCATTGTATGAGATTTTAGAGTGTGAGACAATTCTTTTTACCCTGGAGGGTTGGTTTATTTGTTGTGGGTTTTCTGCCCTCATCTTCATAAAGTGAAGAGTAGAAGTGAGAGTGAAGAGTAGTAGACTTAGTAGTTGCTAAGTAAAAGCTTACCTCCTTCCTGTGTGCCCAGTGGTTGCTATGGAATCTGGCAGAAGCCACCCTTACAATGGCTTCAGTGAGAAGTAAGGAGGTACAAAATTTCCTCTCCAAACATAGCTGCAAGTCTCCAAGCATACATGAGTCAAGTGTCAAAAACACCACTACTGATTCTTGTCCCTGGAAGAGATTCCTCATCTTCACCTTAAGTCATAAGAAGCATAGCCGTATTTCAGGTATGGAGTAGAAAGGCACCTAAATGAAATTATGAATGAAAAGGGAGTAAGTCAGAAAGTCTGGGAAGATGGTGGAGTAGGAGGACATTAAGCTCACCCCACCCCACGTTTACAACAGGTATTACTCACATCCAAATAAGTAACCTGGAGAGTGGTCTGTGGACTGGCAAAACAGACTCCACAGCCTCATGTAGAGGAGCCACTTCAGAGAGGGTTAGGCAGAAACAGTGGTAGGTAGCTGCCCCCAGGAGGAAAGCATCACAGAGCCTACAGGAGGAGAAGGAATCCCCATGACGTCTGGCCTTGAAAGCCAGAGGAACTGGGTTCTTGCCCTTAAAGAGATGTCTGCCTGAGAATCAGCAACACAGAAGCAACAGTTTGCATAACACCTGGGGCAAACCAGAGGGAGACCTATTTATACTGATTTAGGAGCATGTTGGGGGACTTCTCCTGGAGCAAAGGAACTGGCAGTTCCCATCTTCCTTCCCCACCCCTCAGCCCAAACACAGAGCCGCCTTCAGGAGCTGGTGCCTACAGACACTCGCTACCTAACCTGCTAGCTGTGCACCTGTCCACGAGTTCTCCTGAGGACTTGCCTGCTCCAAACTTGCTGGCCTTGGCCTAGTACAGATTTTGTTAATGAAGTATGTGCCCCACCCAGCTGCCACACACTGACATCACCCACCCCCCAGCCACTGCTGCATGCTGCACCCAGCTGCTCCACGCAAAGATGCCACTTGACCGTGGTCCCCCCCATTGTGTGGTGCCATGTCCTGGATCACCATCACTTTTCTGGAGGTCTGGCCTAGGACTAGTGGCTCAGTGTAATTTTGCTAACACCATGGGCACATCTTGCCCAGTCTCCACACACAGATGCCTCACATGCCCCAGCTGCTGTCACTGCAGATGCAAACCATGGCCTTGACACCATCATGCTCTGGGGGATCTGGCGTAGGAGTAGTGGCTCAGTGCAAATTTTGCCAATACCACCACCCTGCCCACAGCCCTCCTGCAGTTATACCCTCTTAGAGAATGCCTGCCAGGGTCTCACTAACACCACAGAGAGCAAGCACAGCCAACAAGAGGTAGAGAGTCAGTGCAGATGTTTGGACTTAAAGGAAAAGTTACTCAGACACAACAGCAGGACACAAACAACACACATAAGACATTCTCCTAAAGTACCAGGTTCTGGTGATCAGGGGACTCTGTACTGCAGGGCACTACAGGACCTCTTCTTCATGCAGCCACTTCTTCAAGAGCAGAAGACATAGCTGGCTTTCCTAACACACAGAAACAGACACAGATAGGTAGACAAAATGAGGAGACAGAGAAACCTATCCCAGATGAAAGAACAGGACAAAATCACAGCAGAAGAGCTAAGCAAAACAGAAATAAGTAATATGCCCAATAGGTAATTTAAAGTAATGATCATAAAGATACTCACTGGACTTCAGGAAAGGATGGAGGACATGACTAGGGCACTTGACAAAGAGATAAAAAACAACAGTAACAAAGAGGAAGAACTCAATAATGAAATTAAAAGATAAAAGATGGGTTAAGCAGTAAGCTACAGGAAGCAGAGGAATCTATAAGTGACCTGGAAGATTTGGTAATGGAAAGCAATCAAGCTGAACAGGTAAGAGATAAGCAAATACTGCATAATGAGAATAGACTTAGAGAACTCATTGATTCTGTCTAGCATGATAACATTCACATTATAAGGATCTCAGAATGAGAAGAGAGGGAAAGAGAGGCAGAAAATGAATTTGAAGAAGTAATAGCTGAAAACTTCCTGAATCTAGGGAGGGAAACATTCAAGAGGCACAGAGATCCCCCCCAAAATTCAACCCAAGGAGGTCCACACTAAGACACATAGTAATTGAAATGGCAAAAAATAGTGATAAAGAAAGAATTTTAAAGGTTGAAAGAGAAAAGAAGACATTTACATGCAAAGGAAATCACATAAGGCTATTGGTGGAATTTTCAGCAGAAAATTTGGAGACCAAAAGAGAATGGTATGATATAGTCAAAGTGCTGAAAATGAAAAATAAATAAAATCTTAAAAAGAGGGAACCCTGGGTGGCGCAGCGGTTTAGCGCCTGCCTTTGGCCCAGGGTGCGATCCTGGAGACCCGGGATCGAGTCCCACATCGGGCTCCCGGTGCATGGAGCCTGCTTCTCCCTCTCCCTCTGCCTATGTCTCTGCCTCTCTCTCTCTGTGACTATCATAAATAAAAATAAAAATTAAAAAAAAAAGAAATAGGCTCACATCTTAAAAAAAAAATCTTAAAAAGAAAAAAAGAAAAAATTCAATGGTGGTTCAATATTCACTAATCAAAGTGATATGTCACATCAATTAGAGAAAGCATAAAAAACCATGTGATCATTTCAATAAGCATAGAAAATGCATTTGACAAAGTACAACATCCACGTATGATGAAAGCCCTCAACAAGGTAAATTTAGAGGAAACATACCTCAACATAATAAGGGCTATATATGAAAACCCCACTGTAAATATCATGCTCAATGGGGAAAAGCTAAGAGCTTTCCCTGTATGGGTAGGAACAAGCAAGGATGTCTACTCTCATCACTTTTATTCAACATAGTAATGGAAATTCTAGCCCAGACAACAAAAAGAAATAAAAGGCACCCAAATCAGTAAGGAAGAAGTAAAACTTTCACTAATCATGATGACATATTAGGTGCTTTTGTTGTTGTTTTTAATTTCTTTTTAAATTTAAATTTGATTTGCCAACATATAGTATGTTGTGCTCATCCCATCAAGTGCCCCCCTCAACCCCAACCCCCTGCCCGCCTCCCCTTCCACAACCCTTTGTTCATTTCCCAGAGTCAGGAGTCTCTCATGGTTTGTCTCCTTCTCTAATTTTTCCCACTCAGTTCCCCTCCTTTCCCTTATAATTCCTTTCACTATTTCTTATATTTCCCACATGAGTGAAACCATCTGATGATTGTCCTTCTCGGATTGACTTACTTCACTCAGCATAATACCCTCCAGTTCCATCCATGCTGAAGCAAATGGTGGGTTATTCGTCCTTAGTGATGGCTGAGGAATATTCCATTGTATACATAGACCACATCTTCTTTATCCATTCATTTGTCGATGGACACTGAGGCTCCTTCCACAGTTTGGCTATTGTGGACATTGCTGCAGTGAACATTGGGGTGCAGGTGTACTGGCGTTTCGCTGCATCTGTATCTTTGGGGTAAATCCCCAGCAGCGTAATTGTTGGGTCGTAGGGTAGCTCTATTTTTAACTTCTTGAGGAAACTCCACACTGTTTTCATGACATGATATTGTATAGAGAAAACCCCAAAGACTCCACCAAAAAGCTACTAGAACTAATAAATGAATTCAGCAAGGTCACAGAAAATAAAATCAATGTATAGAACTCCATTGCGTTTCTATATACCAATAATGAATCAGCAGAAAGAGAAATTAAGAAAGCAAATCCACTATCATTATCACTATCATCCTTGATTTATATCCTGGGAAGCCAGAATGCCTGAAAGGTAAATCTCCCTAAATCGCCTCGCTAAGAAATGGCCTTTTTGTTACCATTTGAGTAATGTCTCTACTATAACTCATGAGACTGAAAATTTAATTAGAAAAGAAATGAGGTAAGTCTTTGCTTACACTTGTGTTCTCAGCATATATAGCAGCACAAGTATATAATGGATACCTATAAATATTTGTTCAATACTTTTCTTTTTTTAAAAAACAAATAATTTAGTTAGATAGACCTGGATTAAAGTTCCAATACCAGTATCTTCTAGCTATGTAAACTTAGACAAATTAACCACTTTGAGTCATAATTTTCCCACTTATTGAAAATGGGGCTAATGGTACTTAACTCTTCACAGGGGTGTGGAGAAGCTTAGATGAGGCAAGAAAAAGAAAAAGTTAAGTATATCTGTGAAAATCAGTCAAGAAAAGCACAAAATAAAGGTGTGTAAAAATATGATAATAAATATCTGAAATGTGGAGGGGAGAGGAGTAAAGAACAAATTAAAAATTAAGGGACCATCAGCATAATATAGACTGTCATATGCAGATGTTATATATAAACCAAATGGTAACCACAAAAAACAAACAGACATACAGTAATATATAATCAAAATTAAAGAAGAAATCCAAGTATTTCTCTAAAGAAAATCAGCAAACCATGAAAGAAAAAAAAGAGAAGAAAGGATCAGAGTAGAATTACAAAAACGACCACGAAACAAGTAACAAAATGGCAATACAGATCTATAAATAATTACTTTGAATGTTAATGGACTAAATGCTCCAATCAAAAGTCAGTGTAACAGAGTGGGTAAAAAATAAGACTCATCTATGTGCTGCCTATAAAAGATTCATTTCAGATCTAAAGATATCTATAGTTTGAAAGTAAAGGGATGGAGAAATATTTATAATGCAAATGGGTATCAAAAGGAAGCTGGAGTAGCCATACTTGTATTACACAGAATAGACTTTAAAACAAATTCTATAAAAAGGAACAAAGCAGGATGGTATATAATAATAAAGAGAACAATCCAATAAGAATATGTACAACTGTAAACATTTATGCACCCAACATGGAAGCACTCAAACAGATAAAACAGTTAATAACAAACATAAAGGAACTAATTGATAATTATACAAGAATAGTAGGGAACTCTATTTTTTAAAGATGTGTTTATTTATTTTATATATAGAGAGAATACACACACACAATGGGGAAGGGCAGAGGTAGAGGGAGAGAGAGAATCTCCAGCAGACTCCCTGCTGAACACAGAGCCTGAAGCAGGGCCCCATCTCATGACCCTGGCATCATGATCTGAGCCAAAATCAAGAATCAGATGCTTAATTGATTGAGCCACACAGGTGTCCCAGTAATAAGTAGGGAACTTTAACTTATCATGATGGATAGATTTCCACACAGAAAATCAAAAGGAAACAGAGTCTTTGAAGGACACACTGGACCAGATGGATCTAACAGATATATTCAGAACATTCCATCCTTGGGACACCTGGGTAGCTCAGCGGTTAAGCGCCTGCCTTTGGCTCAAGGAGTGATCCCGGGATCCAGGATTGAGTCCCGCATTGGGCTCCCTGTGGGGAGCCTGCTTCTCCCTCTGCCTATGTCTCTGCCTCTCTCCGTGTGCCTCCCATGAATAAATAAATAAAACCTTTAAAAAGAGAGAGAGAGAGAGAGCATTCCATCCTAAAACAGCAGAATACACATTCTTTTCAAGTGCACATAGACATTATCCAGAATAGATCACATATTAGGCCACAAAACAGTCCTCGACAAGTTAAAAAAAGATGGAACTCATACCAGGCATCTTCTCTGACCACAGAACTATGAAACTAGAAATCAACCACAAGAAAACATCTGGAAAGAGCACAAATACATGGAGGTTAAATAACATGTTACTAACCAATGAATGGGTCAACCAGGAAATCAAAAAGTACATGGAAACAAACAAAAATGAAAACACAATGGTCCAAAACCTTTGGGATGCAGCAAAAGGTGTTCTAAGAGGGAAGATTATAGCAATAGAGGCCTACCTCAAGAAAAAAGAAAAATCTCAACCTAACCTCACACCTAAAGAAGCTAGAAAAATAACAACAAACAAAATCAAAAGCCAGCAGAAGGAAGGGAATAATAAAGATTAGAGCAGAAATAAATAAAATATAAACTAAAAATAACCAATATCATATCACAGAAACCAAGAGCTGGTTCTTTGAAAAGAGCAACAATATTGATGAGGCAAGCTCTATCACCGTGCCCTGCACAGAAGGTGCTCATTACATTTTAGTCTCCGTATCTTTTGCCATCTGCTCTATAGTTTTGTCAGTTAGCAAACATCATGGTTTGCCACAAGAGGGCAATACTATATGGAAACAGAAACCTATGCCAAAAAAAAAAAAAAAAAAAAAAAAAAAGTAAAGAAAAGAAAAGACCAAATAAACAAAGACCCCCCAAAATATCCCACAACAAAACGAAAACCAAAATCAAACTTTCCAAAATTACATTACTTTCTTCCTCCTTACCTTTCTATCCTTCTTTTCTACCCCATGAATATAATTTGTCGATTAGGGTTTCATGTGTAGAATTCTGTTCTTTTCCTCCATTGTGTTCTTTTTTTTTAAATCATTTTTATGTATTTACTAATGAGAGATACAGAGAGAGAGGCAGAGGGAGAAGCAGGCTCCATGAGCCTGATGTGGGACTTGATCCCTGGTCTCCAGGATCAGCCCCTGGGCTAAAGGCAGGTGCTAAACCACTAAGCCACCAGGGCTGCCCCATTGTGCTCTTTAATAATCAATCAGTAGGGAACTTAAAAATCATACAGTCACAAGGAACAAATTCTACTCTCTGCAATTGTTCCTGCTCCCTTAGTTGGTGAATTGACTTGCTGCTTCCATGATCCCTTTATTAAGTTAAACTCTACACTCCTGGGTGTTAGTGCTATACTTCTTTCCTCCAGACAGCACCCTTGGTCACATAAAGTTTACCTCAAACTCAGCATGGAAAACTAAGCTTATCCACATTTATTCTAAAAAGATAATGCTTCTGTATTATATAAGCTCAAATCCTATTAATTATACTAGTTTGCTGCCTCATCCATGCAATCATAATATGTGTTTCCTTTCTTTATTTAGTCTGCTTATTGCCTATCTCTTCCTTATTCTCATGTCTACCTACATGGTCCAAATCTCCTCTTCTCATCTTTCAGCCATTTACCTTTTAGTCTTCCAACCATTTCTCATTAGTCCATTTATTGAATAATAAGTGCTTGGAATCAATACGCTTACACAAAGTGGTCTATGTCCTGTGCTCTTCCAAAGAAAGACTCCCATTTCTTTCCCTGGGACTAAATGTTTCTTTTCAATCCAGTTTACATTTAACACTTGTCTGTTTCATGACAAAAGTGGAAAGGACGACAGGAGCATTATATTTGAGAGGAATTCTGCAATTTATGAAACCATTTTTTAGTTGCAAAATGACAATGTTTGCAGGTCACATAGGCTTCTGTCATTAACAATATGTACACTTGCCCATCAGATAATGCAAGGTCATACACCAACAAATCTGACAAGAAACAGTAATGTTGGGAGCATTGTGGGGCCAAAGACAAAAATAAAACTTCTAATTAGGAACACCTGGGTGGCTCAGTGGTTAAGCATCAGCCTTTGGCTTAAGACGTGATCCTGGAGTCCCAGGATCGAGTCCCACATCGGGCTCCCTGCATGGAACCTGTTTCTCCCTCTGTCTGTGTCTCTGCCTTCTCTCTCTGTGTGTATCTCTCATGAATAAATAAATAAATAAAATCTTAAAAAAAAAACCTTCTAATCATTACAATAAACAATATCTGCTAGGGTGCTATGGATGGGCTCAATCTGAACTTTCTTCTGCCAGCAGATTATCTAAGAAACTCTTGACTCAAAAATTTATCTAGTGTAAAATAGTATTGAAAACAAATCTGATTCTTCAGTCTTCTTTGTTTCTTTTATTAACAACTGGAACAGCTAAATGAAATATTCCAGGCACAAAAGACAAATATTTCATGATTCCACTTACATGAGGTACCTGGAGTAGTCAAATTTGTAGAGACAGAAAGTAGAATGGTGGCTACCTAGGCTTGGGTGGTGGTGGTGGTAAATTGTTCTTTAACAGGTGTACAGCTTTAGTGGGGGAACATGAAAAAGTTCTGGAGATGGATGGTGGTGGTGGTGATGATAGTACAACATTGTGAATGCACTTAAATGCCATTGAATTGTACGCTTAAAAGTGGTTAAAGTGGTAAATTTTATATTATATATATATTTTTTACACAACAGATATACCCTAAAACAAATTTGAACTATGTGTTTTGTTCATTTGGATTCAATATTATTTTTCTAGATATGGTGTGAAATTCAACTAGAATTGTATAAACCCAATTTCATAGAAGATGCTTTGGGAAAAGATAACACATAGGTAGAAATGGAGGCAGTGACAGTGTCCCTACCTTCTCACTGTAGGAAAGGCCAAAGAGGAAGGTTAGTCTTTTCAGGTACATTCACCTTCAATTTAGTAACATTTTACCAGGCCTGAACTTGGCTTCAAAATATCTGAGTCTCAGAAAGGCCTATGTCTATAAAACAAATAAAAAAAATATTGCATTTCCCCTCTTATCCCTGGGGATACGTTCTATGACCCCCAGTGAATTCCTAAAACTGTGACAGTACCAAGCCCTATACACACTGCGTTTTTTTTTTCCTATACCTACATACCTATGATAAATGTTAATTTATAAGTTAAATACAGTAAGAGATTAACAAAAACAATGATAAAACAGAAAAACTGTTATACTATAATAAAAGTTCTGTGAACTGGTCTCTGTCTCTCTCCCATTTTTTTTTTTTTAAATTTATTTATTTGAGAGAGTGAGAGAGAAAGAGAGCACAAGCAGGAGGAATGGCAGGCAGAGGGATAAGCAGACTCCTCAGAGCAGGGAGCCTGACTTGAGGCTCCATCCCAGAACCCAGGGGTCATGAACTGAGCCAAAGGCAGAAACTTAACAGACTAAGCCACCCAGGCATCCTGTCCCCCAATTTCATATTGTGCTATATTCACCCTTCTTCTTCTTGTCATGATGTGAAATGATAAAATGCCTACCTGATGAAATGAGGGGAGGTGAATGATGTAGGCATCATGACATAGCATTAGGTTATGATATGTCAGAAGAAGGATCATCTGCTTCTGTACTGCTGTCGACCACGAGTAACTGAAAGCATGGAAAGTTAAAGTACAAATAAGAGGGGACTACTGTAATAATAACCCAACAATAACACTTATTGAATACATATTAAACACTGGGCTTAAGTGAGAGACAGGATTGAGGTCAATAAAAAAGTTTTAGGCAGGTTTACAAATATATTAGCTTACTATCCCCAACTCACTATTTTGTTCTTTAAGACAAAGCCCCACACATCCCATTTATTTCAGAATTAGAAGACAAACGGAGACACACCTCTGTGCCGGTAACCATGCCAAAGAGTGTGTCAGCCAACAGCACTTATGAAACTCACCATGCCGCTGACAGGCCTGCGTATTATGAAGTGGAAATTTTTGGAGAGGGTACATTTCAACCTTATACAATTTTCTATGAAGAAAAGCTTGCAGGTTTAGATGCTCTTTTATTTAGAGAGCCTATTCTCTTAGAAAGACTCTGGTTTGATTATAATGGTGGGGAAAATAATACATAATAACAACAGTTCAAAACTGACAGTAAATTCACCTCAAAGCAAAACCATTTCTTTGCTTGGTTCATGTGGCATAAGAGAAAGCCTGACTGGCAGGTATAATTAAAGTATGAATCACAGAGATAAGTCATGAGTAACTCTGAGAGCACCTATAGGAAAAAAAGTCCATTATAACAAACTTTAGAGACTAAAGGAAAAATCCTAAATCCATGTAAATGCAATTATGGGCCTGACTAGAAACACTGATAATGGCATTGGTGCATTATTGGTCCAGCATCTGTATGAAGCTCTGTAACGTAGCATATTCTGCTCATTCTTGATGTTTTCTATTCTGAGAATTGTTGGAGGTCAGGTATTATGCTTTGCTTTGTTTATCTTTCCATATAAATTACTTTTCTATGCAGATCCTAATAATGTAGACAGTAGGCATAAAACATGCAATTACACACTTGAATGGGTAAATGATAACCCATATTTTAGAGCCTAGAATAAATCTGTCCCGACATAAGGGATTTTTTAAAAAATGAAAATGGACATCTAACATATTAAATGCTACTTATTAAAGACTACCGATACATTTTTAAAGAATTAATCACAGGATTTTCATTTAATGAAAAACGGGAAAAGATTGTTTTACTTTATCCTATTTCATATCTGAGCAGTTCACATTGGATTTAGTTGCTTGGAACAGCAATATGGCAAATGCCGAAAGGAAACTGTTTGGCCTGACTTGTTTTTTGTCTTTCGGTCTGTGTGATGAATAGATATGAAATCACCTC
Source organism: Canis lupus dingo (assembly GCF_003254725.2). NCBI lineage: Eukaryota > Metazoa > Chordata > Mammalia > Carnivora > Canidae > Canis > Canis lupus. The sequence continues at coordinate 1,058,731 of NC_064263.1, read as the reverse complement.
AGGTGAAAAACAGCCCCACTGCCACTTGGGTCACTCCCTTGACTGACAAACAGCGTTACTGCCCCCCATCTCACCCCACCTATCCAAATGAGGAGTATGTCACTGACAGGTTAAACACAGAGTTAAAAATGACTCTAATGATGATTGGAGATTCTGCCAATTTGTAGAGGTATAATGATACAAATATGGATGGAAGGTTTTTAAGTCCAATTTCCTTGGCTCAGAAGAATTTAAATCAAAGCCATCAAACATACCGTGTACATCATCTTAATTTAAGGTTTATGTTGTATTTTTAATATTCATGTGTAGTTCTTTAAAAAATCTTTTTTAAATTGAAAGTCTTGACAGTCTCTGAAACTTAATTGGGAAAAATGTAAAGCACATTAATGGAATTTTTTCCCATGATCTGTAGAAGACTTTTTTTTTTAAACAGATGGTTCAAATGGACAAAGTAATGAAAACACAGAAATTAAAAGCAGATCCTTAAGAAAAATAACTGAGTTCTCAGAAATACTATATTTTAGGATATGTGCTGCTGAAGTGAGCACTCAGAAATACTATAGATGGTGGCAGGAACAGATGTAGGGCAGCACTTTCTTTTGCTGTCAAGGTTTGGAAAGAACAGAAATTTATTAGGTGACCCTCTATCAGAGGAGGGGTAAGTGACCCTCGGTAGGAATTAACTATTCATTTGGAACTCTAGCCAACTTCAACAGTTTGGAAATCCTTATGCTTGTTGGATAATTCTATCCAGGTGCCAGTCAAATGTACAGTCTTCGATCTAGGTATTCTTCTGAGTGGGAACACCCAAGTCCCAGGTGTGTATTTAGGGGGATGGGGATGACTTGAAATTTTCCCACTATCCCTGCAATTTGGAAAAACAACAAACATCCCAAGGCCTGTGAAGGCTTTTCTTTTTAAAAAGATTTTATTTATTTACTCATGAGAGACAGAGACAGAGAGAGAGAGAGAGAGAGAGAAAGAGGCAGAGGGAGAAGCTCCCCCCGGGGATGCGGGGCTCAATCCCAGGGACTCCAGGATCGCGCCCTGGGCCAAAGGCAGGCGCTTAACCGCTGGGCCCCCCAGGAGTCCCGAAGCTCTTACTTTTCGGTATAGAAAGTGTGACTTTGTTGGATGAAGGAAGCGAGCGGTGGGAACGAAGCAGGAAAACTTTCCGATCTGGAACTTCTATGCATTCAGTGGAAACGTGAAATAAAATCTGAACTAACGCTAGAAAGTGGCATCTTCTCTCCCTACGCTTTGAAATGACGACTCGAGCTTTGAGCGAAGTTCACGCAGGTTTCTGCTCCGGACGGCCGCGGGGCGAGGGGGCGAGGGGGCGGGCACGGGGGTGCGCTGGGAGTCGGAGACCCGGTGGGGCTGGGGGGGCCCGTGGGCCGAGGGCTGGTCGGAGCCGGGCGTGCGGAGCAGACGGCGCTGCCGCCTCGGGTGCAGCGGGAGCCGGCGCAGGCGGGCGGGTGCCTCGGGGAAGGGCTCGGGGCGGGCGGGGCGGGGCGCAGGCGGCAGCTGGGGTGCCTGCAGCAGGGTCCCGGGGAGCCCGCGCGGGGCGCAGCGGGAGGAGGGCGAGTGGGGGAGAGGGCGGGGCGCAGGCGGCGGGGGCGCAGGGGAGGCGGGGGCCTGGGGCGAGGGGCGGGGCGGGGCGGGGCGGGGCGCAGGGGAGGGCCCCGGGCCAGCCGGGTCGGCCGCGCCAGCTCCCGGAGAAGAGCCCGCCCAGGGGGAGGGCTTCCCCGGCCCGGCCCGGCCCGGCCGAGCGGCTCGGCGCGCCGACTACCGTCCCGGGGCGGAGGCGGAGGCGGAGGCGGAGGCGGAGGCGGCGGTGCCGGAAGCGTCGGCGCGGGACTGCGCTGTGCCTCGGCCGCGCCGGACCCGGAGCCCCGCCGCCTCGGGAGCGGCGACCATGCGCCCTGCGGCCCGCGGCCCCAGCGGCCCGAGCGGACCCGCGCCCCGGCCCCCCGCCGCGGGAGCGCGGGACTGACTGAGCGCCGCCCCGGCCCCCCGGCCCCCCGGCCCCCGCCGCCGCCCCGGCCCCCCGGCCCCCCGGCCCCCGCCGCCCTCCGCCGCCCCGGCCCCCGCCGCGCCCCAGGTCCCCGCCGCGCCCCAGGTCCCCGCCGGCCGCCGCTCGCGCCGGGGCCATGGGGCTGCCGACTCTGGAGTTCAGCGACTCCTACCTGGACAGCCCGGACTTCAGGGAGCGCCTGCAGTGTCACGAGATCGAGCTGGAGCGGACCAACAAGTTCATCAAAGAGCTCATTAAGGACGGCTCCCTGCTCATCGGGGCGCTGAGGAGTGAGTGCCGCGGGGGTGTCCGGGGGCGCGCGGGGAGGGCGCGGGGGCAGGCGGGGGGGCCGGGCGGGGATGCTGCGGGGGGCCGGGCGGGGATGCTGCGGGGGGCCCGGGCGGGGATGCTGCGGGGGGCCCGGGCGGGGATGCTGCGGGGGGCCCGGGCGGGGATGCTGCGGGGGGCCCGGGGCGGGGATGCTGCGGGGGGCCCGGGGCGGGGATGCTGCGGGTGCGGGGGGAGACTCGGGCCTCTTTTGTTTGAGCGGGTCGGGGACGGCGGCGGAAGAGCTCCCCTGCTGGCGGCGGGCGCGGCGCGTGTCCCGGCCCCGCCCCGCCCCCGCCCCGCCCCCGCCCCGCCCCCGCCCCGCCCCCGCCCCGGGAGTGCCCGCCGAGGAGGGGAAGCCGCGGCCGGACGCGGCGGAGCACCGTGACCCTGGCGCTCCCTAAAAATGTGGGAGACTCTCGGTGCTTTTCGGTTGGTTTGTGTGTGATTTTATTGTGCTCGCTTGGAACACTTTTTTAAAGAAGTCCGTAAGGAGGGAGTCAAGAGTCTGGCTTAAGGATAAAATAAAGCTGGTTTCTTTAGTGATACTCAAAACGATTAGGATCTCGTGTGTTTCGGCGGATCGTTACATTGGCTGTTTAAAAAATGTATGTTTGCAGTTTTGCCGTTTGCTAAGAGGATCGAAGACAGCACGGCACCGGGGGATTTGACCTCTTCACCAGCTTTTTTGTGCGCCTTGATTTTTGGTGTGCTCTGTAGATCTGATGTTGATCGAGTCCCTGGGTAAGAGGGTTCATGGCTAAAGGCCAACTGGGATGTCTGATGGTTAAGTAAAGGCCGCCCTTAGGGATGTTTCCCACTTCCTTTCCGGAGTCGATTTTCTTTACTCCCCCCTGAATCTGCTGGATCCTCACTCTCAATTACTAAGACCTAGGGAGAGGCTCAGTGATAAAAGAAACTCGAGTTTCTCTTTAAAAAAAAATGGAGTGACCTAACTGATGAGGCTGAACTTGTTACCTTTCCCATGACCTATTTATTTGCAGCCTAATGGAGGCTTCTGCAGGTTTCAGCTACTGAAATGAAGCCCTAGACTCTGGCCTCTGATGGCTGCGTGATGCAGGTGTTTTCATTAGTTGGAGAGCCTTTGAGCATCTAGAAATCCCCAGGGCAAGTGTAGGACAGCCGCATCGAGTGCATCAGTTGGAAGGTCAGTAACAGCACGCTGGGGGTGTACGTGCTGGAGACTGAGACATTATCATCCGACCTGTATTTTGAAGTGTGTATTAATGGTAAGGATGGAGCTTATCAAAATGTCTTGAAATGAAGTGTGCTGTGCTCCCAAATCCTTCTTTAACCATCTCCAATGCTAAGACATTTAATTCTTACTTTCGTTACTTAACCAGGATGAAGAAAATGTTTTACATTCACTTAATTTCTGAATTGGAGGTTAGTACTTTACTGGTTTTTAAAAATTCATTTATTTATTCATGAGAGACACAGAGAGAGAGAGAGAGAGAGAGAGAGAGAGAGAGAGGCAGAGACACAGGCAGAGGGAGAAGCAGGCTCCATGCAGGGAGCCTGACGTGGGACTCGATCGATCCCTGGTCTTCAGGACCACGACCTGGGCCGAAGGCAGGCGCTAAACCGCTGAACCACCCAGGCTGCCCCTACTTTACGGACTTGTGAAAAAAATAATTTATATACAGTTCTTTCCATTCTGTGTGTACACAAATGTGAACTCTCCTTCTTTCCGGTTTGTAAATCCTGGTTGAGGTGTCAGGACTGGGCTCTTTGGATTTTAGCCTCTTCCAAAAGCGTTTCCCCATCTCTGAGGGCTGAATGCCAAGCTGTGTCTTGTGGAGCTGCCAGGTGGTCTACAAGTGACATTTTCTCCTCACTCTGCTGGGGAGATCAATTCTAGCGTTTCAGAAGTTGAAAACACTTCCGTAAGCTGTGTTAAATCTCTAAAATACATCTGATTTAACTAGTGAGATTATGTACTTTGTTATGATTTTTGAATCTAGCCTTGCAAAAATCAAGTGATTCCCATCCTGATAAGTTTGTTTTTCTGTATATAAAATGAAGAAATCTTGAGAGTGTAAGTTCCTTGAACATCCAGGGCTTGTCTCAATAATTTAGTCTTATGCTCTTAAATATACAACCTGATGTCTTTCTAGGATTCTTAGGTTTGTGATGAGAGAGCATTATTTTAACTGATGATTGATTATTATCTACCTCATTATGGAAGGAAAACGTATTATTCTTTGTTGAAAGAATTCCAGCATCAGCTGCCAAATAAAGATTTGGAGCAGAGGAACTCTTGAAGTCACATGATGGCACTGGTGTTTTCCCACCCAAGCCACCTTCTTTCCCTTGGGGAGGATGCAGTGAGGCTAGGCTGCAAATGGTTAGGTGCCGGCTCTCTGACGTTGCTTAGCTAGGGTAAGAGTGTGCCTAAAGGACTCTGAAGCCTGCTCTGAGTTCTATCCCAGATCCACCAGGAGGCCTCTGTTTCCCCAGTTCTGTCCCTCGTTACTCTTTTCTGCCTAACGAAGCATTCACCTTCCCTAACTTTAAGCTATGCCTTTCCATTCTCTGTACTTACTGTTTCAGTAAGTGTATTCATTATCCAGTTTAGTTTTATTTTTATCATTTTGCTGTTATTTTCATTAATAATGAATGGTTTCTTAATATAGCCTTCCTAAGCTGACAGTCATCATGCATTTCTAAGCATCTTGTATTATTTCCATCCTAGTTCATAGCTTTTCTGGTGAGAATTTTGGCATGCATTCTTGGCTAATACATGCATAACTGTTTCAATAGGGTCACATATAATCTTTGATTTTTGCTTCAGGATGTAGGTATTGTGAAAATTAATAAAGGGAAACCACACTGATGGAGGGCTAGGCATTTTAGGAGAGGCTGGTGGTACCACTCAATGTCAATTACAGGAAGTATTGTCAGTCCTAGACCTCTCAGAAGAATCTCAACAGGAGACAGTCATCAAATACAGACCCCAAAGGGAAAGACGTGCATTGCATTTCCTACAAGAAATCAGTTACCCCTGCAACTCATCTAAGGAGAAACCATCATCATTCTGAACTCTTTGCTTTTCTCTAGTGGACTTCTTCAAAACAACCCCTCTCAACTTCCTCTTCCTTCTCCATAAAATAACATTGCTCTTTATTTTTTGCACTTACCTATGGTTTTGTGGTAGCTTGCTTGTCCAAGATTGCAATTCCCTGTTATTCCTGAATAAACCCATTTTTTGCTGGTAAAATAACTGGCAGTTCTATTCTTAAAGTTAATAGTTTCTTCTTAGTAGAGTATTTGGAAGGGTCCTTATAAAGGAAAACCTTGACTAGATGATTTCAATTTTAAATGACATATATAAGATACGTAACATTTTTTAAATGAAGTATTGCACATCCAGTCTGAGAAAACGGATGACAGTTCATTAAGTGGATTGACATAGACCTGAATTTAAATCTGGTGCTGTCAAATGCTGTGTGATAATTGGAAAATATCTTAATCTCTCTGGGTCCTATCTTTTCTATAAAATGAGAGAAGATCTATAAAAATCTTACCACTAGGATTATTTTTTCGTCTTGTTATGTGCTGTATAGACATTTGGTGAGTGGTATTTGAGAATATTTGATAACTGGAGAATTGGGTTTTAGTTCATGCTATGACTCAAAATCTTCCCCCTTTTTCATCAAATGTTATTCTTTGAAGTTTATTACTTTAGCAGGTGCCCTTAAAACTTGAGTTGTGAAGTCATATGCTGTTTTTGCTTATTGATTTTCTTTTCTTACAGATCATATTCAAAGAAACACCTCAAAATGGCTTTCTCATATAATTCTCCCTTTACCTTCTCTTTTCTTTATAATTTTGAATATTTAAATAAAGCTTTGTTCTCCCAAGGATTAGACTTCCCTGGGTGGCTCCGTGGGTGGCTCATTCCATTAAGCATCTGTTGTCTGCCTTTGCTGGGGGCCTGGGATAGAGCCCCGCTTGGGGCTCCCTGCTCATGCTTCTCCCTCTCCCTCCGCTTGTCTTCCTGCTATCTTTCTCAAATAAATAAGTAAAATCTTAAAAAAAAGGAATAGACTTCCCTCCTCCCAAGAAACAGAAAAGAGAAAAAAGGAATAGAAATAAATTACAATTATTTAATTGAATTATGAGGTAGGGAGAGCATATCAACATTTTTTTCTTCTACCGTGCCTGTGGCATCTTGGGGTCTTTCTTTCTTTCTTTTGGTTTTTAATTTTGATTCAAGTATAGTTAATGTACGGTGTTAACTTCAGGTGTACAGTGTAGCGATTCAGTAATTCTGTACGTGACTCAGTGCTCATCATGATAAGTGCAGTCCTTAATCCTCATCACCATTTCACCCATTCTTCCCACTCATCTTTCCCCTGGTAACCATCATTTTGTTCTCTACAGAGTCTGTTTCCTGGTTTGTCTCTTGTTCTATCTCTTTTTCTTGGGTTGGGAGGGAGGTGTGGATATGGAATATTATTTAGCCATAAAAAAAGAAAGAAAAAGAATGAAGTCTTGCCATTTGCAAGAACATGGATGGAGCTACAGCATATTATGCTAAGTGAAATAGATCAGTCAGAGAAAGACAAATATATAATTTCACTTATGTGGAATTTAAGAAACAAAACAAATAATTTAAGAAACAAAACAAACTTCTTCTTACTAGTGCTTTCTCTCATTGCCTTAAGGTGGAATTGGCCCACTATCTTTGCATTTAGGATAATGTTTCTCAAACTTGTATGTCTAGACTTCTTCTAGAGGGGAAAAAAGCGGACTCTAATATAGATTGAATTATTTATTGTAGTAGTTAAATGTATATAAGTATGAACTACTTCTTGTGCCTGTTCATACAATCTTAAAAACAAATCAATTTATGAATTAAATACAAATAATACTGTAAAACCAATAAAAAACTTGTCAACTATATTTAGTTAATCTAATGGATGATGATGATTTTACTGAAAGGAAATTTCCTCTCATATAAAGACTGTTGAATCATATCTTGTGTGTTGATGATTCATTTTCTCTTTGCTTTTCCCAATTGAAACAGCAGTTCTTCAAAACTGCCTGCCCAGAAGATGGCCTTCCCTTTATCACAGGCTATTTATTTATTTATTGGTCATATTGCCTCTGGACTAGTGACCCATGACACAAATAAGAAGGGTACCTATTTGAGTGGTAGAGGTTGGTTGTTCCAGATAGTTAAGAATTTAAGACATTCAGCAAGAGGGAAGCACACTGTTTCTTGTGTCTGCTACCCTCAGCGTTCCCAGACATCAGTTCGAAGTACACTGCCATGGTAAACTTGTGATTTGGTGATTAAGTAGTTGTTTATATAGAGTCAGAGAAACCCTGAAATGCAAAGGCTACATTGAGATATTGTAAACAGGATGAGGGATCCCTGCCTTCCGTTTGCTGTGTTTCTTTCTTTTTTTTTTTTTTTTAATTTATTTATTTATGATAGTCACAGAGAGAGAGAGAGAGAGAGAGAGAGAGAGGCAGGGACACAGGCAGAGGGAGAAGCAGGCTCCATGCACCGGGAGCCCGATGTGGGATTCGATCCTGGGTCTCCAGGATCGCGCCCTGGGCCAAAGGCAGGCGCCAAACCCCTGCGCCACCCAGGGATCCCTGCTGTGTTTCTTAAATGCACTTTAGCCTGGTTTCACTTGTTTTTCCACTTTAAGCCAGTCTGTATTTCGTGTGTATGTTCTAGGCCCATTTTACTGCTGAAGTTTTTGGTGATGCAGGAAGGAATTAAATAAAAGGAAAAAGACAAGTTTAAGAAGTTTGACATTTTCTGTAGTTGCTGTGCTATTTATTTGGCCATTCTTCAGCTTGTAGTGAAAATTACGATTGTTTTAGGCCATTTTTGGTATTTAAATTTGCATCTAGGTTTTATTTAGTTTAGATAGAACTCATTGCAGATTCTTATATTTGCCTTGCAAGAGCTACTTCCCTTCTTCTTATTCCACTAAGGTTGTTTTGCGTGTTTAGCTGGGCATTCTAATCAAAGGTATGGATGTGTAATTACTTCAACCATTCATTTGGTTCTTAAGTCATTAGAATTAGAGTTAAATGAGCAGAAGTAACTGCCATCTTTCAAATGAACTGTAATAAATTTTAGGAACTGGTAGGTTAGGATTGCGGCTTTCAGGTTCTGCTTCAGAGATGGTGCAAGCAAAAGCAGTTACACTTTAAATGGCAGCCTTGGCACTTATCAAAATGGAAGTAATATGGGCTCGCTGATTACTTCCATTTACTTCTCTTCTGATTCCCCACATGAGCTTAATGGGTACCCTTTTACACTGTCTTTGTTTCCATTGGATTTCCTTTTTTCAGCTGGTAGTAATTGAGGGGCTGTCCTGTTAGAGGCCAGGGAATGAGTTAGCAATAACCACTTTTTTGCGCTGCTATCTTTGACAGTTACGATCCAGGTACTCTGACAATGAAGAAAACTCAGGTAACTACTAAGGTTTTAAGTAACTGAAAAGTTGCTTTAACAAACATCCTCTGAATTATTAGAGTACAGTGTTCATTGTGTTGATGATGTGTAAGCATTACTCAAACTATAAGGAAAAATAGTACAGCTTACATTCAGTATTACTTTGGTGTGAGTGCAATTTTGATGTATACCTAGAGAATGGCAAATCTCTTATTTAGATTTATAAAGAGAAATATTAGTTTAAAAAATTCATATCATTAAGCCACACTTGGTATATATGCAATAGTAAGAAGGGTGAAGGAAAGGGGATTTCTTTTGTCTTGAATCTTTCTCATGAACATTGTTTCTTGCCCGAGCTGTGATTGCCACCTCTTCTGGCCCCAGCCATCCGTGCTGTGTAGTTTTCACTCATGTCACCCTCCTAGGCAGTTGCCAGCCCCTCCATAGCTCCACCTGCCACCCACCAGTTTCAGCTGGCATTTCTGTCAGCCTTCCCTTGTCTGCCAGCCTGCTGAACCTGTGCCTGCATCTAATAATCCTTATAGTGTATTCCTAGTGGATATGGCCTCATCCACCAAGGACTTGCTACCTGCTTCTTGCTGACCTTCATCCTGAAAATTAAAACCATTTGCTAAGCACTTGGCTGTCTAATGCAGGAATCTGTGCTTCATCTTGTGTAGCTGCCTTAGTCTGTGTTCTTATGGCTGAATTTTGTATAAGTGTAGACATTATCCAGTATTTGTTAGTCTTAATGGCCTTTGAAAGCAAAGAAAAAGGGGCAGGATGAAAACAGAACAGCCATTACAGATGTAATTACATTAATAGTTTTGTCTTTGGCCAGGTGAACTTAAATTTTGCGCTGGATATTTCTGATAATGTGGGTCCTTCTCTGTATGATTACATCTAACTGGGATGTTTGGTTAATCAGAATATGTCATAGTTAATATCTGCGGTATTCCTATTTTATCACCACCAAGAAACTAGTTATAGCACTGAAGAAAGTGTTCTGGCAAAACACATGCGTTTATTACTCTGCGAGGACTGTGATTTGCTTCAGAAAAAGTGAACTGTGGAGGAGTAAGGTCACTACAGTAGTTATAATCTGCCAGTTTTTTCAACCTTTTCCCTTTCTTACAGAGGTATGCATGCATAAAGGAGAAAAATAAGTACTAATTTTCCTAGGATTTTTAATCTTCCATTTGAGGGTAATTCTTTTAATTGTAATTTTTGCATGGAACCTGGTGGGAAAAAGCTAAAATAAGACTATTGAAGTCTTTCTAGATTATTTTATATTAATTATTAGAGACCTTTCAGTTCCAATTTTTAAGTTCTGTGATAAAAGTTTCCATTCCTAATAGCATTTTTAAAATGCCCAAACATGACATTTTGTATGTTGTTGGTATATCTGATTTGGGTGAATATTAGGTGTAGTGGGGAATGTTTTGTGTTTTGTGAAGGATGGGAAATCATCCTGGGTTGGTTCTCAGTATCAGATGGTATGAAAAAAATTGGGAAAGATGCTGCATGTCTGTAACCTTGCTATATTAATAGTACTCTCTGAACCTTGGCTTTACACTGGGAAAAAGTGTGTAGACACATTATGAGCCATTTCTTTTGGAAGTCAGACATACTTCTCAGTGGTAGAACTTCGGTAACCCTTATGCAAATCTGAGAAGCCGTAATGCCTGCTAGTTTATGAAAGCCATGCCAAATAGTATTCCCTTGTGCATAAATATGTATTGAAAGCTTATCCGGATGAAAGACCCAGCTTCAGTTTTCTCGGTAGTACACAGTAAAAATGGTGATTAATTTAGAAAACTGGTATGTGTTTATGTGTGGAGGAGAGTGATAAGCTGCTAATAGAAATGAGTAGTATGTATATTATCCCTTTCCAAATGGAAGCTGTGTAAATAGATTTTACTTTGCCTTGGTGAGAATTTTTTCTTCTTCATTTATTTAATTTCCTTATTCCTCACAATGTCTGAATGGAAGATGTGGCCCGAAAATGGGGATTGTGGGGGAATGGTGGTGGTGGTGATGAGAGAGGTAAACAAGGAGAAACAACTTAAAATTGGTTGGGGAAAGTATTTAAATATTGTGGTTTTGGAATTTGTGTCAGGCTTTGTGTATCTTCTATGAAGAAGTTATTGTGTGACAACTAGAGAATCAAAGAATAAGAAACTAGCCTTCCAACTGTTGTAAAAGTTGGTCGTGGAAAATTAGAGGGAGATGGTTGCCATTAAAAAGTGTCAACATAAGAGATAATAGGGGGTGGCTTTTTAGGGGCTCACTATTTGGAGGAAAGCTGAAGATGTAGGAAAGCTGCGTACTTGTGAAAAAATGATGTCAACACGGGAGGTGAAAGTAGGACTTCTAGATGCTTGTGTTGACTGCTTGTCAATCCTGGTTTTCCTTAGGTTGACCCTTTCTAACCATTGTTCCTTCTGCAGCTCCATAATTGCACATTTTTTTCTTAGTATGTGATGTTGCTGAATTTCTCTTCCTTTTTCAGTTGATTTCCTCTGTCCTTCTATTAAATGTTGATAGTACACAAAGATTCCTTCTTAGCCCTTTCACTGTTTGCTTTCCATGTGCAATGACATGTCTCCCCAGGCTCCAGCCCTCACGCATTTTCCTGAGCTCTGGATCTGATTGTCAGCAGCTTATCACCACGTGGATGTGCTTCGGGCACCTCACACTGGGTGTCAAAACCAAGTGCTTCCTTCTCCTTGTGTTCTTACTTATAGGCTCATCCACCTGATTGTCTCCTAAAGGGACATCTGAGTCCTCCTAACTCTTCCTGTTTCCTTCTCCAGTTTTTAAACTCTAGTTTTTCATTCTACTCAGGTTAGGAAATTTGGTTAGTCCTGTAATTTCATATCCCAAGATATCCTAAATTAGATTTTTTTCTGGCAGTATTTTTGGAATAACATTTTTTTTTTTTCTTAGCTTAAACCAACAGACATTGATTCTCTCATAGTCTGGAGGCCGGAAGTCTAAAATCAAGGTGTCAGTAGGGCTGTACTCTTTGATGGCTCTAATGGAGGATTTTTCAGGCCTTCTCTGGCTTCTGGTGTTGCCAATCCAAAATCTTCACTGGCTTGTAGCTATGTTGCTCCAGTTCATGGCTCGCAGTCACATGGTATATTCCCTGTTTGTCTCTATGACACTGTACTTACTCTTTCAGATATAAACGTCTGGGTGCCAAGGATCTCTATTCTGTTCAGTTCTGACTACACTGTGGATGCTCGGTAATTGCTAAACATCAACCAGTTTACTAAGAAGAGTATTTGGAGGAGACTTTTGAATATTAGGGTGAATGAGCCATGGAATGAGGACTGCAAACTTGATTTTTAATATTGTTTCCCACAGACTTCATTGTAACTGCTCAGGCCGGGGCATATTGATTTTTAGGACTGGGTTATCCAGGGGGCAATAGACAGCAACAGGAGTTAGAACTTTATTCTAGTCCTGGTGCTGCTACTAACAGCATTGGTACAAGCCACTTTACTCAAAACCTGTTTTTTTCATCAAAAATGGAAATAACGTCTGCTCTATATTTCTTATAGGAATTTTTTTGAGGAGGAGGTACAGAGGGAGAAGAAGAGAATCTTAAGCAGGCTCTATACGTAACTTGGAGCCCAACATGGGGCTCAATCTCACAACCCTGAGATCATGACCTGAGCTGAAATCAAAAGTAAGACCCTTAACCAACTTTAAGCCACCAAGGCACCCCAATTTCTTGTAGGATTTTTGTGTGGGCCATAGAAACAGTGCATAATATAAAAATGTAACATTATTTTCATTTGCTTTAGGCAGGATCATTTTGATCCTCATAATTTAAGTTTTTTTTCCAAAACTACATTTGATATGTTCTTGTCAACATTACTATCATATTCTGTAGGAATGAGATTTTTAAAGTAGAAATGCTTTAATTGAATGTTAAAGCATGAACTTGTTTGTCTCACCAATGAAATCTATTTGGTAGAAAATTATAAGATGTGGCATGGTTTTGGCTTAGCTTTTTTCTTTTAAACAAATATTTACTATGATCTGGCAACCAAGAAAGTGTTAGGTTGGCATTCAGGGGTTACGAACAGGCAGTACAGATGTTGAGACTTCATGGAGGTTTCTACTGGTGCTTTATTTATGATGGCTTAGGTCAGTGGTCTATAGAAGTTATTTAAATGATGGTCACAATTTGCACTTCTCAGAAATAGATAGCTAGGCGATTTCACAAAATAAAACAGGCTGATTCATATGACAGATTTTTTTTTTCCCACATTGGTTTCTGTATGGAAGACAGGTAGTGGCTTAGAAAAACATTTTCCTAGGTGTTTCTTATGCTGCAAAGATGTTTTATAATTGTAATTATGTTTGAGATAAGATCATCCTAGTGATTATTGGTGAGGAAAGAAAATGATGAGATTGGTAGGGCATTGCTGGAGGGTCGTGGAGCAGGGAATTATGGGAAAGACTTATTTCATTAAGAATTGAAGAGGAAGATTCAATTGGCCCAGTGAGAAAATTGAATTGAGCCTGTTAGCTAGTTGATTAAGGAAAGGTGGTATTATTCAACTGGTGTCAGAGTCACCAGGAGAGGATATTTGGATGGTGCCACAAGGACAAAACACATCATTTAAAAGAACAGCCAAAAAAGATGTTTCTTACTGGATCTATGACTTTAAGGGGAGCTCTGCCCTGAAGCTGGGGGAAGTAGGGAGCAAGGAATAGGAAGTCTAGACTTTGGGACAGCTTGCAAAGTGCAGCAAGGGCTGGAAAAAAACAACCTCAGGGGTTAAAGAAAATATAGATTCTTAATAATCCTGAACAAGGACTAGCAGCTAGTGAGTGAGAATAGCATCCTTTAGGTTTGCCAGGTTTAATTAAACTCTGTTGGGTGCATGTCCTTTTCCTCCCGTTATTTCCTTGATTCCTCAGACAGCTCTGATGGAAATTAGAGCTCTATGAATATTCACAGCTGGTAGAGTGTGATATTTTGTGACACCCACTGATGAGAGGGGCTGAAATAAGAAACAAGGATTTAGAACCAGGGTATTGGTTGCAAGATACTCTTCCTTCTTTAAGTCCTAAGATTGCATCTAGACTTACTATTTTCTTTTCTGAGACTGTGTTCTGCACTTCTGTCAGAATGTATGTTAACTCAAGCTGATAGCAATTTATGCAAATAATCTGAACATTAAATCTGGCTAAAAGAAACAGAGAGGGGGTTTTTCTTGAGTTTAGCTTAGTGTCATCATTCATGCATGTACAGTGCTAATAATGTTTAATCTTTAATATTAGAATATTTTAATGTTAAGTAGATTCATTGAAGATGTAACAGTAACAGCAGTCAATCTCGTATAGTAGAGATACTGGGCTTTAGAATCTGAGCAATGCTTTTCAATCCTAGTTCGGACACTTATTAGCTATATGGATGTAAGCAAGTTACTTGGCTTCTTTTGTGGTTTTCCTTGTCTGTAATATGGGAGTAATACTTATTTCATATGCATTTTCAGGATTAAATAAGATAATGTACAAAGTGTCTAGCATAGTATGTGGTACTTGGTATTAAATGTTAATTTTCTCATCTATCTTATTCCTTGCTAATGTTGAGACGAGGTAGTGAAATTAAACCATTGTTATAAACAACAACCATCACCACATCTTATTCAAAAAAAGGATGTGAGGTGGCTTTTCTAAGCAAAATCTTTACATTAATTGGACAAATGCACCAGTATTTAATGCTGGTACAAGACCTCTAGACAGTGTATCATTGCTTGTTATCTTGAATATGGCTTGCAGAGAGAGTGAGCCATTGTTTCTGTGGAATAGCTTAGTTAGCTTTTTAGGGATGTTTCCATATCTGAGATTTTCCAATTTTGTAAAAAAAACATGACGTTCAACACTTTTTATTGTAATTATTTGCCTGTTTTTCTCCCTAGAAAGTTAGCTTCATAAGAGTTGCTATCAAATCTTTGGGATTCTGGAGCTGGATACATGATACATTTTTCCTCAGTCCATTAAGTGACCAGACTTTTAGGAAGTTGTGTCAAACTAATGTTTGGAAATGTATAAATCCAAAAGTTGTCACTAACTACTTAATATTGGAACCAATTCTGAAACTTTGTATGTGAAGACAAGTATTTTAGGGAAAAAGCCTTTGCATGTTATGTAGATTACCAGAATGAGATTGACTAGAACAGGTTTATTCAAGGAGTTGATGTTTGTATTAAAGAATGAAGTTTCTCTAAAGTAGTGACAATAATATGTAATATCTCAAATACAGCACATTGCTAAAAAACTGCAAATGTACGAATGACTTATGTTGTTTCTATTTGTAACAAATTATTGCATATGTTACTTTGTGGTGCCATTTCAAAGTGTTGATTTTAATTGTGTAGGAATGACTTTTTAAAAAAAAGCCTTTAATTATTGAGGTATATTATACATTTGTTATATAATATTTATTATATATAATTATTCATTTTTGAGGTATAGTTTATTGCCATAAAGTTCATCCTTTTAAAAGTTTAATTCAGTGTTTTTTTCATGTGCTGAGTTGTGTAACCACCGTCACTAATTATGTTAAAACATTTTTTTTTCTACTGTATTGGATATACTTGACAAGTGAAATTGTGAGATACTAAAAAATGTGTCATAGTGATTTCATATCTGTATACATCGAGAATGGATTCCAGCCAGCTAGTGAACACATCAATCCATCGCCTCACATACTTTATTTTATTTTTTTATTTTTTTTTATGATAGAGAGAGAGAGAGAGAGAGAGAGGCAGAGACACAGGCAGAGGGAGAAGCAAGCTCCATGCACCGGGAGCCCGACGTGGGATTCGATCCCGGGTCTCCAGGATCGCGCCCTGGGCCAAAGGCAGGCGCCAAACCTCTGCGCCACCCAGGGATCCCCATCGCCTCACATACTTATCACATATTTATCATTTTTTGGTGAGAACATTTGAGTTCAACTCTCTTAGCAAAGTTCAACCATACGATACAGTATTATTGACTGTAGTCACTGTTTTGAGTGAGATCCTTTTGCCTAATTCATCTTATAGCTGGAAGTTTGTTATCCTTACCAACCTCTCCCTGTTTTTCCTACTCCCAGACCCTGGAAGCTACTAATCTTCTCTTTCTATGCTTTGCTTTTTATTTTTTTTGATTCTACATACAAGTGATACCATATAGTATTTATCTCTCTCTCTCTCTCTGGCTTATTCTTAGCATAATGCCCTCACAGTCCATCCATGTTGTACTAACTGACAAAATTTCCTTCTTTCTCATAGCTGAATAATATTCCATTGTATATACATATATATATATATATATATATATATACACTACATCTTTTTTATTCATTCATTTTTTGGTGGACGCTTAGCTTGTTTCCATATCTTGGCTATTATGAATGGATATGCTAGTACAGATATCTCTTCAATATTCTATCTTTATTTTCTTTGGATATATATCCAGAGATGGGATTGCTGGATCATAGAGTAGTTCTATTTTTAATTTTTTGAGGAACCTCCATACTGTTTTCCATAGTGGCTGAACTAATTTATATTCCTACCAACAGTGAAGAAGGGTTCC
The DNA here is from genome assembly GCF_003254725.2 of Canis lupus dingo. Classification (NCBI taxonomy): domain Eukaryota; kingdom Metazoa; phylum Chordata; class Mammalia; order Carnivora; family Canidae; genus Canis; species Canis lupus. The sequence goes on along the minus strand of NC_064263.1, from coordinate 1,042,337 downwards.
ATTTCCTCCATATCTTTGCTGATACTTATCTCTTGTCTTTTTGATGACAGCCATTTTAATAGATGTGAGGTGATATACCTCATCATGGTTTTGATTTGCATTTCCCTGATGATAAGATGTTGAGCAGCTTTTAAATGTCTGTTGGCCATCTGTATGTCTTCTTTGGAAAAATGTCTGTTCAGGTCCCTTGCCCATTTTTTAATCAGATAGTTTGTTTTCGGCTATTAAGTTATATGAATCCTTTATGTGTTTGGAATCACTAAATTTAGAATAGTGAAACTATTCTAAAATTAGTCTTAAAAGAAATCTCATACCCCATTCTCTTTCTTCCTTAGTTCCTGGCCACTATTATTAATACACTTTCTGCTTCTATAGATTTGCCCTTTCTGAACCTTTTTTGTGTAAATAGAATGACGCAATCTGTGGCCTTTTGTGAGTGACTTATTTCACTTAGCATGTTTCTGAGGTTCATCCATGTTTTAGTATGTATTGGCATTTTATTCCTTTTTATTGCCAAATATTCAATTGTATGGATATACCACACCTTTTGTTTATCTGTTTGTTTGTGGAAGGACATTTTGGTATTTCCATATTATTATTATTGTTATTATGAATAAGCTACAAACATTCATGTGCCTGTCTTCTGTGGACATATGTTTTCATTCTCCTGGATATATCCCTAGGCATGGAATTGTTGAGTCATAAGATAACTCTGTGTTGGAACTCACCTTAATAAATAGAAACTTAGTAGGTTTATAGGCATTTGAATTACATTCCTTATAATAGCAGTTTGAAAGTGAAATGGATATTTAAAGCAAAGTTATAATTTCCCATAGCAAATTCAGATATGGCCTTTATATTTGTTGGGGAAAATAGAATCACTTGGTGGATATTTAAGAAGGAAATGTTTTCGTGTTCTTTTAATTTTCTTATACATGGATAAGTATTTAAAAATCTCATAATGTAAATCTAGGGCAAAAGCAGTTTTTTACATATGTGCAAAGAGTAGCAAGATAAGTGGAGAGGAGAAAATCAGGAGAAAATGCAAGGTATGCAGTGTGATGGGCCAGGAGAGATGTGAAGAAGGAAGAAGAATGGAACATTGACTTACGTATTCACTCAGCATATTAATAGCACTTGATATATGTCAGATACTGTTAGTAGGCCTTGGAAGTACAGAACAGAGGTCTAGCTCTTCTGAGTTTGCTTTTATTGAGGGCATGCTGCTGATACTGTGTGGTGTGTGTGTTGTTACTGCTTGGTGCTAAGACAATACGTACCATGTGAACCTTTTATTTTTTAATTATTTTTTAAAAAGATTTTATTTATTTATACATGAGAGATAGAGAGGCAGAGACACAGGCAGAGGGAGAAGCAGGCTCCATGCAGGGAGCCCGACATGGGACTTGATCCTGGGACTCCAGGGTCATGCCCTGAGCCAAAGGCAGATGCTCAACCACTGAGCCACCCAGGTGTCCCCCATGTGGACCTTTTATTTTCTCAGATAACCTTTCTCTGTTACCCAGGTTAACTTGTGCATATCTCCATTATAGCAGTCAACACAGCATAGGGATCTCATATGGGAGTGTGAATATCCGTTCTTCACTGATTGAGATCTATTCAGGAAACATTTCAGGATCGCCCACTGCACCTCAGGCACACACACACACACACGCACACACACACTCTCTCTCTCTCTCTTCCTCTCTCTAAGTGGCCCCAGTTAGTCACTATCTTTCTTTAACTCCGGTTTCCTCATTTTTACAGTGGGGATAATAATAATAATAATAATAATAATAATAATACCTACTTTTCATGAGGGTTTCACCCTTCTTGTAAGCTGTACATAGCATTTTACCTGGTGCGTACAAATTAGCAAATGGTTGCTATTAAGATCACAGTGTATTTTTTAACAGATTTAAAAAATGTGAAGGAACCCAATATTAAAAATATTAAAAATTGGAAATATTCTCTATGCCTTTCATGATGATAAACTTGATTTTATTTTTATTTGACCTTTCATTTCTACATGAATACACTTAAAAATATAAACACAATCATAATACATATACTATTTATATGTAAATGTATACCAGTCTTTCAAATATTTTTCTTGTTTAATTTTTTTACTATTACCATATTTATGACTAAAAATGCTCTGATTGAAGGTGATACTTATGTGTAAGTAATTTAAGGTAGTCTACATGTGAAATGTAAGTAAAGCCAGAGTGGGTTCCATTTTTAGTAAAGAAACATCTGCACTTTACTAAAGTTCACCAAAAGGAAATTGGATCATGTACCAACTATGTGATCTAATAAGACTCATCTTTTAAAGAAATTTCCCTGCCTAAAATCTACATTCATCTGTTATTCTGAAATGAAGCCTGTAGCATATATGGTGTGACATGGAGTTTGGTGAATCTAAACATACTTTGACAGCTGCTGCATCTGCTGGAATTTAATGGGAGGTCGAAACAACTATTTTTGAAACATCTTCAGGCTTGTGCATTTTAGATTGCTTCTTTTTCTTAGCGAGGACAGTTTATTAGTTCTTCCATGTTTTTTTTTTTTTTTTTTTCAGGTCCCAATTAATAGTCCTTTGGCATTACAATCTCTTCATATTTTATAAACATTGTATTTTTAATTTTTTAAAAAGATTTTATTTATTCATGAAACACACAGAGAGAGAAGAGAGACACAGGCAGAGGGAGAAGCAAGCTCCATGCAGGGAGCCCAGTGTGGGACTGGATCCCAGGACCCTGGGATCATGCCCTGAGTCAAAGGCAGGTGCTTAACCTTTGAGCCAACCAATATTTTTTAAGGGAATTACTTACTTAGTTAGCCTGAGAGGAGAAACTAGCCCCTTCGGATTTTGGGGGGGGGGGCTCTTTCTGACCAGTTGTTCTGTTGCCTCCCTTGCACCAGCCCCCTTGAATTATACGTGAGCACACACTCGTATCCCCGGTTCCCCTGAACTGTGGTCCGTGTCTCTCTCTTTATGTTTAGTACTCTTGTCAGGCACACATTTATAGACAGGTAACTGTTAAATACATGGTGTGTTGACTTTGTGAAAATTTAACCCTGAGATACTCTAAAATTTAAGATAGTTTGGTCATCTTTTTACTGGACTGTTACCCTTGCTTCTTGAAGCTTCTCCCTGGGCGTTTGTGCAGCTATATATATTTTCTTACCATTCTTTTCATCAACTTTCCAACTCTTTCTTCATCTTCCACAGTTCCTTCACTTCATCCTTCCTCTTGAATGTAGGTGTTCATATTGTGCAGTGAGAACCTTTTCTCAATGGATATATATTGGTGATGAATATTCATAACCTAGGGGCTAGTATTTGTAAGATAAATGGGAGAAGAAGACAGTTAGGACGTCATTAAATAAGTGAACACTAGACACAGGACAGTTGAATAGCCAAGGGTAAATACAGCTGTTAACCTCTACCAGGAGTCAGAGAAATATAAATGAATATAGAGTAAGGTATCTATTTTTATCTATTAACTTACCTAAAAGATTTTTTTTTAACGCTTCTTGCTAATTAGGGTGTACTAAGACTCTTACTTTCATTATGCTGCTGATAGAATTGCAAATTGGTGATAAATTGACCTTAAAGGGTTCATACCCACTGATACAGCAAGCCCAATCATGGTACTTTTTCCATAGCAGGTAATATGGTTTCCTATCCAGCATCTGTGCCCTTTCATTCCTTCCATAACCATGTGGAGTTTGTTCAGCAACACAAACTTCCCTGCAGGTCAGGGGTAAATCCTAATTAGTTGAGTAACACATTGTAACCCATTTCCCCTGACAGCGATGGCAGGCATTTCAATGTTTAAATAACCAACAGCACCTCTGTGAGTTTGTTGTGGTTCTGCGTTCAGTTTGGAAATAGGTCCTGACTTATGCAAATAATTAAAATTTACTTATAATAGAAAATAATTAGAAATAACTAGTTTAGTAGATTTTAACAGTGACTACTTATCTAGTCAATTAAACATAAGTCTTATGATAGAAATTTAAATTACAGAAAAGCAAGAGACAGAATTGTATACATGCTTTTGTCATTATATGAGGAAAAAACGTGCCTGTGGAAAATCTACCAAAAAGAAATACTGTGTGTAAATGCAGTAGGGTGGTGATATGGTGATATTAGAGACACCCCCCCCCCCCCCCCCCCGCCAGCCCCAATCCTGTAGTGGAGTAAAGGAAATTAATGAGAACTCAGAGGGAGATGTGGGAGAGGGGTCCTACTAGCCCCTCTCCCAGAGCTTTGACAGCGGTGATTCCAGAGGTACTCACTATTTTCCAGCCTGGGGTGTTGGGGGGCAGGGAGAGTATGGTGTGAGGCCATATGCTCTCAAATTCCAGCCAGTTACTGAGAGTTGGTGAGGTACAAACTCAGATAAATGTGTTCTTTGTAGTCCACTCTTTCAACTATACTTCCTTCAAACCCATTATAACAATTCTCTGTAAATAATTTGAGAGTGGTTTTCTTAATTTATAGCCTTCATATCTTTTTCCGACTTGCTATCCCATTTTCCAGTTTCTGGCTATTTAATTTGCTCTCTCTTTTATCCAGTGATCTTTGAACACATTTCTCTTTTCATTCTTTTAAAAATAACATATTGAGGCTGTCATAAAATATACATGTTTTGTTTGCTTGTGATAAACACAATGTTTTCATGGACAAATTAATTATACCTGCCATTTTGTTAAAATATAACTAGTATTAATAACTATAAGGGTTCTCCTGGACAACAGTTTTAGGTTTTAAGGATGTTGAGAACATGTTTCTGGTAAGGGTTTTAGCACAGAACCTATGGTGAGCTTGATTTCTCTTGTAATGTTTTGTAAACTATTAGATGAAAGTGAATGTCCTGTGAAAATAGGATCTTATGAAAATAGGATCTTGCAGTCTTTGAGGTAACAAATATTGATTGTGGCAGGTAAATGAGCCTTAAAAGGAGAAAGCTTGAGACTCAAAAATCATGAAATGAGAATTACTATCTGGTGAGACTGGGCATCAGTTAAACCAACCTGGGGCATGGATCCTGACCATTGAGTGAGCCCTTAGCTTTCTTTGAGGCTGTTTTCTCTACTTTAAATTGAGGATCACCATCTTTGCCACCCTTATTTATTATGGTAATGAAATCTATTCCTTTATTAGATCAAGGTAGGAACATTCTAAAGTGAAAGGTCCAAAAAAATGATAATATGATTTCTCTTTAATTTCTGCTAAAAAATACTTGAAAATTGTAAAGCATGTAGTTGAGAGGTATAATAAAATGTCAGCTGTTTATTGGCTATACTTTAGGGAATCTGCAAAAATATGTTCCTTTGGAAGTATTACTCTAAGTGGTCTGCTGTATTCATTGCCTTTCCATGCCAAACTTAAATGTGAGCAAATTTGTTGCATTTTGTTTATTTTGGTAACCCATGAGTTTGTATTTTTAACATGGCTTGAATTTTATTTATTAGTCATCCTTTCTAACAAAATTGTCATGTCACAAGTATCTTATCTATTTTTTTTAATGAAGAAGAAAGGATAATTTATGACAAGAAATTTGGCTAATGGGCTCTGTCTGGCTCCTCTGAATAGATCGGGTTTTGTACTATGGTATCAGTATTCTGTGTTTTCTGTTATTTAAATCATAGGTGACCCTAATGGGCAGAGTAATACAAACATTTCTGAAGTCTCGTTTTTATGTTAATAGGCAGAATCTTTTTAGCAGAGCTTTTAAATGATCTAGCAAGTGAAATGATTTGCTTAAAGATTAAACCTGTAAAGTCAGTTCTTAAATGCTATAGTGTGAAAGGTTTTCATCAATGACATTTTGTATTCTTAAATGTGCTAAGCTTTATAAAAACATCTCAAATGATGAACAATGAGTTGGGTTCTATGTCCACTTATACATAAAACTTAAAAATTATTATGTGTTGTTGCATGTGTGTGATATTTGACATAATCTACTGCCATTTGAAGCACACATTTCCAATAATCTCTACTTCCAAAGTAGAGGTTACCCTTTAATTTTCTTCCACTACCAGGGTGAAAGGAATTTTGGTTAGTAGATGGAACAGCCACCCCTCTGAGACGTCTGGAGATGGTTCTTGGGCCTGAAGAAGAGGTAGTAAACATCTGTCAAAGAAGAGAAGACACCTTGCTAGGCTTCTCAGATTATTTTTCCTGGTTAATTTGAAATATATAGCAGAGGCCAAAAGCTTTTGACTTTGGATCCCAAATTGTGCAATCTTGTTGACTCTTGTCTCCAATTGGAGAATAGGAGAACTAACTTTTCTCTTTCTGTCCTTAAATGTATGGGACTGAGATAAGACTGAAAACATGTGCAAGTAATAATATGCCTTTGAGGGTATTCTGTCTCACCATTCCATTTCCTGTTCTACATAGCTTACTGTTTTGGAACATGTTTATCTGAAGATGGTAACAAGATTGAGCAGTGTATTTCCTATGGCTCTAGGTATACGTTTATTGTGATTTATTAGTTAACCCCTTTTTCCATTTTCACTACTACTGGCCTTTTTTTTTAAGATTGTATTTCTTTCTTTCTTTTTTCTTTTTTTTTTTTTTTAGATTTTATTTATTTATTCATGAGAGACAGAGAGGCAGAGACACAGGCATAGGGAGAAGAGGCTCCATGCCGGGAGCCCGATGCGGGACTTGATCCTGCAGGATCAGGTCCTGGGCTGAAGGTGGCGCTAAACTGCTGAGCCACCCGGGCTGCCCACTACTGGCCATTTTTAAAGGTTTCTTCTCTTTTTTAAATTAAAGCCATAATTGAAAGGAACAGCAAAATACCAACACAACAAAAGCTAAATGTCAGTAGGATTTACTTAACATCTACTAGGAAAAATACAACCTCCGTACCAGTGTCAGGAAGCAGTGATTCGTGTTCTCAAAAAGCTTACAAACTAAATGGAATACAAATATGTGAAAAGAACTAAAGTGGATGGTTTTAAATGGGAGAAAGGTCACTAGAGGAAGTGCAGGTGGCATGTCTTGGAGGATAATGTCCACAGACTGGATGAGTATGGGAAGAGAATCTAGTGGTGCAGGACAGCGTGGGCAGAGCTGTTGATGCAGACATGAATTCCCCTGTGATAGGGGCGACAACTTGATGTCTTTTATTAAATGAATCAGTTAACAAGAAATGAGAAGGGAACTGGGAAATGAGTACTGTGAATGGCTTTAAAGGCTAACCTATTAACAGAGTACGTCTACTAGATGTAAGCTTCCTAGGTTTCTGTAGCTGTCCTGTGTTTTAATTTACTGTGGTTTCTGTCTTTTGAATTATGCTGGGTCTGTGGGTGGTGTAGCATCATTATATGTTGAGTATGGGCCATGATCAGCAATGCGGCACATACCAGCATGTGTATTTTAGTTAAGACCTGTTTGTGGTTTGTTGCAAAGGATATTTGCAAGCTTAGATAATTACAACACCAGAATTTAATTACAAATAAGTAAATGGCAAAAGTTAGTGGCTCCTGGGATAAAGAAATGGTCTCGGTTATTAATGAAGATGATGATATGGCGTACATTACTCAAGAAATAAGCCAATAGAAGTGTTCCAGCTAGTGGACTTAATAATTGTTGATTTCTGAAGTATCAGGTTTTTTTCCCTACTTACTCTCAGGTCTATTACATGAAATAGAACTGTATTCTTATGGTTCTATGTCTTTTAGGGTTAAAGCATGTTTTGTTAGGGGGAAGATGAAGAAGCTAGAATGTGAAGATGGAGTCACTAGAAAGTAACTTGATTTTCATCATAAAAATGCACCAAAAACATAAGAATTTAGCAAAACATATTATTTTCTTGGAGATAGAGCAGCAAAAAAGGACGTTATTTCAATGTTTTAAAAAAATTTTTTTGTAAAATAAGTCTTGTGAGAAATTTCAGGAAAGATAAGAAAGTCCTCCTCCCCTGACCTTTTCTTTTTTTTTAAAGCCATCTCAAGGTTATTTGGGGAATGTGTTGACAGAAGCAAAATTAAAATATTAAATAATTAAAGAGAGAAAGACAGTGGGTATCATCCCAGGATGAGCTCTTGAGGACTGCAGAGCTACTGAATTAAGTATTTATTCAGGGATTTCAGCAGCTTAGACATCTCTGAATAACAAATATCATTAAACATTTATCATTTGAGAATGATTCTGGATTATGTAGAGGACAGGGTCAAAAAAAGAAACCATGGAGTACTCTTGGTTTTGTTTCATACATATAGAGAAGGAAAAATAATTTGAGCTTGATGTGGATTTAGTGTTTACTCTTCTTGTGAACTGCCTTGAATGTTATCATGCCACTCAAGTTCACTGATGTAGAGTATTATATATTCCAATGATTATCATACTGTGGGTGGTGATTTGCAAGGGTTCTTAAGATCGAGAATTTCATGAGTTATACTTGTATTAGGAAAAAATAGAAGAAACAATAGCACAATGCATTCAGTGTTTCAAAGGAAAATACAGCTTAATGGACTTTTTTTCTGTTTTATTAGTACACATGGAAGAGCAAATAATGTTGGATTGTAAAATGTAGTTCTTACTATAAGTCATGGTCAAAAATGTAAAAGAAAAATCACAATGTTTTTACAAAAAGTGTAAAAAAAGGAAAAGATACACTATTTTAATGAGTTAAGTTGTGGTGAAGCCTGATTAAGTTTTCTTTGGGGACATAAGTGGACAGACACATTGAGGAAGAGCCACAGAGACATTTTGAGGTTGTACTCAGAGTTGTTGGCAAGTTGCACATCCCATAGATCCTGTGAAGCTCTTCAAAACAGATCCTGGTCAACTCCGTCATTAATAGTGCTTGAAAGTGGCCACTTATTGAATACAGTGGTTACTTAATAGACTGAAAGCACTATACATCTTCCAAAGAAAACTGATATTACTAGAAAAGTATTTGAAAGACACTTGCACCAATTGAAAAACTGATAAGTATCTGGTGCTATATAAAATTTAAAAAATCTTTAAAAGTGTCAGGGCACAGCTAAATGAACTCAGATTTTTTGCTTCCTGACCTAGTTCTCTTTTTACCACTAGATATTGTCCTTTTCTTTTTGGTGAAATACTGGCCATATTGAATATTACCAGAAAACAATAGAATATTCGGTGATAGTTTCAAATTAGGTATGGATTTCATTGCAGGTTAAGAATGTGGCTGCAGGATGTATTCACTTTGAGCTTGGCCATTGGCCAAGTTTTGGCCATGATGATTTTTCATACCAGTCTCCATGGAGAAATAGTCTAGGCAAGCAAACAGATGGATTCAGAAGAACTTTAGCACACCTTAGCAGGCTGGAGGTCAGATCTGTACCACAAACAGCCATTTGCTTTTGGGTTCTGGTATATGTTCACAGGAGCCTTACTCACAAGTCAGCCTCCCTCTCTCCTGTCCTCCTTTGTCCTCATTCAGTCTGTGTGTGTGTGTGTGTGTGTGTGTGTGTGTGTGTGTGTGTATACGCTTAGAATGACAGATGGTGAAGCTGGGAGTAGAGGGAAGCTCGGGCAGCTCTGCCTGCCTTTAGGGTGGTGGCTCGGGCAGCTCTGCCTGCCTTTTGGGTACTGTCCATCCGAAGTCTGTTAGCTGACAAAGGAGGAAACTGAAGCTGTCTCTGATATTCACAGAGACAGGTGCTTGAAAAGAGAAAGAGAGGCAGAGAGGTGTATCCGTAAAACTGTTTATTATTTCTGTATCCCAGTGCTCTTCCAGACTGTCATGTCACTCCCAGCCTTGCCTCCTGTAATGAATTTGGTTGATGCGATTCCTGCTGTTGGCAGAGTCATTATGCCCCAGATGGCCTGGCCCTGTAGAGAGCATTTATTGCCTTAGAACCGTGTTTGCTTTGGAGCAGGATGGATCATTGTTCCTCATCTGTTTCTTTTGGGGTCTCCATGCTGTGGTTATGATGGGCTGTACGTCATGGTTTTCCTAAATTGGATATCTGCTGGTGCAGGGGTATACCAGAGAGGTCACACCATGGTTGCTTTCCCTGTAGTAGGATGAACTGGGAAATCCATACAAGTCACTTCCTAATTGAGTTCAGTTTTCCACTGAGTGCCTAGGAACTAGGTGATCTGACAAAATTGAATACATCATATTGCTTAAAACCTAACGTGAATGGAGGATTTAGGTTGGTCTTAGGGACTCCACGTTTAAATTGTTTCTGTGTATTGTTAATAATGTTGGGAAAAAATTGGGAGTTAATTCATACAGTGACTGTTCTGATGGTGGGAATATATTTTTGTTTTTTTCTCACATTCTCTAATTTTAAAATATTGTTTACGTAAGAAAAATAATTTTTAATAACAACAGAACTAGTTTTGTTCTTATGGGGAAAAAATAGCCCAAGATGAAAATTTCAGATTTATAAAGATAAAAACATACCTAGATTCTTGATCTTGAAGAATCTGACTGCAAAACAAACAAAAAACCCCAAAAAACTTAAAATGAGTTTTTGTGTTAATTTTTTCTAACTATACTGTTTGAGACAACTTGTTTTGAAAAGCCTAATACTGATATGTAATATTCATTGAATACGTATTGGCTATAACTTTTTTATTTTATTTTTGAAGATATAATTGACTTGGTTAAACATTGAGTGACATCCCACCTAGCAAGTAGAGGGGAGCTCCCTGCTTTTAACAATTAAAAATATAAATCTGAATGGTCTTCTAACTAGGATTTTATTTTATTAAACATTTTTACTAATTTTACTGTAAAAATTTCAAGTATATGCAAAAATAGAATATTATAATCAGCCACCATATACTTATCATTCAGATTCTATTCAGTTTAAAAAAAGCTATTAAAGAAAGTTGAGCGTCTAATAGAGTTCCCATATTATTCCCCTTTCCTTGATATAAACAATTTCCCCTAATTAACATCTTATATTAGTGTGATACAATTGTTAAGTGAATGAACCACTACTGATATAATTATTACCCAAAGTCCATTGTTTACATTAGAGCTTACTCTTTATGTCGACTGGTTCTAAGGGTTATAAAAAGTGCATAATGTCATTTATCTATCATTACATTTTTAGACAGAATAGTTTCACAGCCCTGTCATGTACCCTGTGCATCATCACCTAATGACCCCTCTTTCGTTTTATCCTCCACCCCTGGAAACCACTGATATGTTTACTGCCTCTGTAGTTGTGCCTTTACCAAAATGTTACATATAGCCTTTTCACATTGGCTTCTTTCACTTTGCAATTATGCATTTAAGCTTCTTTCATGTTTTTTTTTTCCCCTCCGGTGGTTTAATAGTTCATTTCTTTTCATTGCTGAATAATAAATCATTTTTTGAATGTACTGCGGTTTGCTTTTATCCATTCACCTACATTTTGGTTGCTCCTAAGTTTTAGCAGTTATGAATAAAGTTGATCTAAACATGTGTGCAGGTTTTTGTGTTGACATACGTTTTCAGCTCCTTGGGATAATACCAAAGAATGTGACATGATAAGAAAATGTTCAGTTAGGTAAGAAACTGCAAAACTGCCTCTCAAAGTGACTATAGCATTTTGCATTCACACCAGTAATGAATAAGTATTCCTGTTGTTTCACAACGTTTTGGATTTTGACCATTCTAATAGGTGTGTAGTGGTGTCTCATTGCTTTAATTTATAGTTTTCTAATTTGTTTATTTTCCATCTATATATTTGGTGTTTATTTGCAATCTATATATTTGGTGAACTATCTAACGTCTTTGGCCCATTTTTTAACTGAGTTGTTTTCTCTTGTGAGTTTTAAGAATTCTTTGCATATTTTAAGTAGACATCCTTTCTCCCAGTCTGTGTGTTATCTTTTCACACTCCTAATAGTGACTTTCAGAGCAGAGTTTTTAATTTTAATGAAGTTCAACATATCTTTTTTTTTTTTTTTTTCATGGACTGTGCTGTAGGTGTTGGATCTAAAGCATCATTGCTAAAGCCAAGGTCATCTACATTTTCTCCTACATTATATTCTAGGAGTTTTATAGTTTTACATTTGCCATTTTAGGTCTGTGGTACATTTTGAGTTAATTTTTGCAAAGATCTATGTGTAGATTCTTTTTTGTTTTTTCAAATGCAAATTCATTTGCATTTGAATTACCTGGTTGTTTGAGCATCATTTGTTTAAAAGGAAAAGTTTCTCCATTGAATTACTATTTCTCCTTTGTCAAATATTATTTGAGTTATTTGAGTAGGTCTGTTCTGAGCTTTTAATTGTTTCATTGACCTGTTTGTCTTTTGCAAATATAACAGTTTTAATTCTTTCATCTTTATACTGTCTTGAAATTGAGTAGTATTACTTTTTTGACTTTGTTGTTCTCTTTCAATATTCTGTTGGTTATTGTGGGTCTGTTGCCTTTCCATATAAATCTTAGAATCAGTTTTTTAGTATCCACAAAATAACTTGTTGAGATTTTGATTAGTATTGCATTGAAAGTATAGATTAAGTTAGGAACATCTTGACAGTATTGAGTCTTCTTATCCATGAACATGGAATATCTCTCCATTTAAGATCTTCATCAGAGTTTTGTTGTTTTCTCCATTTAAATCTAGTACATAGTTAAAAATCCAACATTTCATCCTTTTGGTGCTAATCTAAGTGCTATTATGTTTTTTTTTAAAAAGATTTTATTTATTCATTTATGAGGGACACACAGAGAGAGGCAGAGACATAGGCAGAGGGAGATGTAGGCTCTATGCAGGGAGCCCAATGAGGGACTCTCTCCCAGGACTCGAGGATCACTCCCTGAGCCAAAGGCAGATGCTCAACTGCTGAGCCACCCAGGCATCCCAGTGCTATTCTGTTTTTAATTTCAAGTTCCAGTTGTTCATTGCTGACACACAAGGTAACAGTTGGTTTTTATCTATTAACCTTATACCCTGCAATCTTGTTATATATATATATATTTTTTGTTTGTTTGTTTGTTTGTTTGTTTAGCCCTAGGAGTCTTTGTTGAATCTTTGCGGACACTGTACGTAGACAATCCTGTCATTTGTGAACAAAGACATTTTTGTTTCTTCCTTCTGAATCTGTATGTTTTTTATTTCCTTTCCTTATCTTATTGCATTAGCTAGGGTTTTCAGTATGGTATTGAAAAGTGGTGAGAGAGGAGACATCCTTGCTATTTCTCAGTCTTAGGGGTGAAATATTTAGTTTCTCACCACTAACTATGATGTTAACTATAGGTTTTTTATAGATGTTCTTTATAAAGTTGAGGAAGTCCCCTCTATTCCTAGTATATTGATTTTTTATTGTGAATGTATGTTGGACTTTGTGCCATGCTTTCTCTGCACCTATTGATATGATCATATGATTTTTCTGTAGAATGTTGATGTGATCATATATCACACTAATTGATTTTTGAATGTTGAACTTGTCTTCTATCCCTAAGATAAATCCCAAGTAGGTATCTATAATTGTTGGATTTGATTTTCTGATATTTTGTTGAGGACTTTTGCCTCTGTATTCATGAAGACCTTGTCTGTAGTTTTCCTTTCTCATGTCTCTGTCTGGTTTTGGTTTTAGGGTAGTGTTGGCCTCATGAAATGACTTAGGAAGTATTCTCTCAGCCTCTTTTCTCTGGAAGAACATGTAGAGAATTGTTATCATTTCTTCCTTAAATATTTGGTAGAATCCACCAGTGAACTGCTTTTTTTCCTTTGGGTAGATTTTTAAGTATTGATTTAATATTTTTAGTATATATTGATCTATTCAGATTATCTCTCTCCTTGTGTGACTTTTGGTACTTTGTGTCTTTCAGGAATTAATGAATCTCATGTAAAGTATCAAACTGTGGACCTAGAGTTGTTTATGATCATATAACTAGAAATATAATGTTCCAATTCATTATCGTTTTAATGTCCATGTTAGTACTGATGGCCCTTCTTTATTTCTGTTAAGGTAAATTGTGTCTTCTCTCTCTCTCTCTCTCTCTCTCTCTCTCTCTCTTTTATCCGAGCCACAGATTTAGTAGTTTTATTGATCCTCTCGAAAAATCAGCTTTTGGTTTTATTGATTTTTCTTTATTGATTTCCTGCTTTAATTTTACTGATTTATATTGTAATTATACCTTATCTTCTGCTTGGTTTGGGTTTATATTGTTCTTTCTCTTATTTCCAGAGGTGAAAGCTTAGGTTATTGATTTCAGAGCCTTCTTCTTATCGAATATTTGCATTAGATGCTATAAATTTCCCTGCAGGCATTGTTTTTATTTCATTCCACAGTTTTTAATAAGTGGTCTTTTCATTGTCATTGAGTTAAAAATATTTTTAAATTTCTCTTGTAACTTCTATGACCCATGTTATTTACAAATCAATCTCCAGATCTTTTGGCTTTTTTTTTTTTTTTTTGAGCCAATTTTTTCTCCTCTTTTACATAACTTATGTATATTTCTAGGGTTTTTTATTTTTTATTTATTTTTTTTAATTTTTTTTAATTTTTATTTATTTATGATAGTCACAGAGAGAGAGAGAGGCAGAGACACAGGCAGAGGGAGAAGCAGGCTCCATGCACCGGGAGCCCGACGTGGGACTCGATCCCGGGTCTCCAGGATCACGCCCCGGGCCAAAGGCAGGCGCCAAACCGCCTTGCCACCCAGGGATCCCTCTAGGGTTTTTTAAATGGCTGCTCTGGAATTTGCAATATACATTTATAATTAATCTAAGTCCACTTTCAAATAGCACCATACTGCATTAAGACCTGGTACTTTTTTATATCTGAGTATTCTCAATTCCTCCTTCCTATCTTTTATAATAGGAAATTCAGGCATTCATTTCACTTATCAGCATGCTATAACCACCCAATATATTATTACTGTTTTTACTTAGAACAAATCATTGTTTTCACTATTAAATGAATTAAGAAAAAGAAGAATAAAATTTTTATGTTTATTTCTTCCATTTAACTTTCTTCCTTTTGGTAGGACTAAAAAACTTTGAACATATCTTGCAGGCAGATCTACTGAGGACACAATCCTCAGTTTTTGAGAAAAACTTTATAACCATTTCTTTTTTGAAAGATAATTTCACTGGTACTTTTTCTTTCAACACCTTAATATTTTACTCCATTCTCTTGCTTGCATTGTTCCTAAAGAGATACATGATAAAATTCTTATTCTTGTTTCTCTGTAAGTAAGAAGTAATATTCCTCTGGCTTCTTTCAAAAATTTCTCTCTTTTAAAAATTTTTCCAGTTTGGGGGGATCCCTGGGTGGCTCAGCGGTTTAGCACTTGCCTTTGGCCCAGGGCGCGATCCTGGAGTCCCGGGATTGAGTCCCACATCAGGCTCCCTGCATGGAGCCTGCTTCACCCTCTGCCTGTGTCTCTGCCTCTCTCTCTCTCTCTCTCTATCATGAATAAATAAAAAATTTAAAAAAATTTTGCAGTTTGAATATGGTATGCTTAGGTGTAGATTTTGGATTTATCCTTCTTGGTGTTCTTTGAGCTTTCTGGATCTGTGGTTTGATGTCTGACATTAAATTTTAAGAAAATGATTAGCTATACGCCAACAAATTAGGCAATCTAGAAGAAATGGATGCATTTCTGGAAAACCACAAACTACCAAAACTGGAACTGGAAGAAATAGAAACCTGAACAGGCCAATAACCAGGGAGGAAATTGACAGTCATCAAAAACCTCCCAAGACACAAAAGTCCCAGGCCGGATGGCTTCCCTGGGGAATTCTATCAAACATTTAAAGAAGAAACCGTACCTATTCTACTAAAGCTGTTCGGAAAGATAGAAAGAGATGGAGTACTTCCAAACTCGTTCTATGAGGCCAGCATCACCTTAATTCCAAAACCAGACAAAGCCCACACAAAAAAGAGAATTATAGACCAATATCCCTGATGAACACAGATGCAAAAAATTCTCAACAAGATACTTGCCAATAGGATCCAACAATACATTAGGAAGATTATTCAACATGACCAAATGGGATTTATCCCCGGGATGCAAGGATGGTTCAACACTCGTAAAACAATCAATGTGTTTGATCATATCAGCAAGAAAAAAAACAAGAACCATATGATCCTCTCAATAGATGCAGAGAAAGCATTTGACAAAATACAGCATCCATTCCTGATCAAAACTCTTCAGAGTGTAGGGATAGAGGGAACATTCCTCAGCATCTTAAAAGCCATCTACGAAAAGCCCACAGCAAATATTCTCAATGGGGAAATTGGGAGCCTTTCCCCTAGGATCAGGAACAAGACAGATATGTCCACTCTCACCACTGCTATTCAACATAGTACTAGAAGTCCTAACCTCAGCAATCAGACAACAAAAAGAAATAAAAGGCATTCAAATTGGCAAAGAAGTAGCCAAACTCTCCCTCTTCGCAGATGACATGATACTCTGCATAGAAAATCCAAAAGCCTCCACCCCGAGATTGCTAGAACTCATACAGCAATTTGGTAGTGTGGCAGGATACAAAATAATGCCCAGAAGTCAGTGGCATTTCTATACACTAACAATGAGACTGAAGAAGGAGAAATTAAGGAGTCAATCCCATTTACAATTGCACCCAAAAACATACGATACCTAGGAATAAACCTCACCAAAGAGGTAAAGGATCTATACCCTAAAAACTACAGAACATTCCTGAAAGAAATTAAGGAGACACAAAGAGATGGAAAAACATTCCATGCTCATGGATTGGAAGGATTAATATTGTGAAAATGTCAATGCTACCCAGGGCAATCTACACGTTTAATGCAATCTCTATCAAAATACCATGAACTTAAAAAAAAAAAAAAAAAAAATACCATGAACTTTTTTCAGAGAATTGAACAAATTATTTTAAGATTTGTGTGGAATCAGAAAAGACCTCGAATAGCCAGGGGAATATTAAAAAAGAAAACCATATCTGGGGACATCACAATGCCAGATTTCAGGTTGTACTACAAAGCTGTGGTCATCAAGACAGTGTGGTACTGGCACAAAAACAGACACATAGACCAATGGAACAGAATAGAGAATCCAGAAGTGGACCCTCAACTTTATGGTCAACTAATATTCGACAAAGGAGGAAAGACTATCCACTGGAAAAAAGACAGTCTCTTCAATAAATGGTGCTGGGAAAATTGGACACCCACGTGCAGAAGAATGAAACTAGACCACTCTCTTTCACCATACACAAAGATAAACTCAAAATGGATGAAAGATCTAAATGTGAGACAAGAGTCCATCAAAATCCTAGAGGAAAACACAGGCAACACCCTTTTTGAACATGGCCACAGTAACTTCTTGCAAGATGTATCCATGAAGGCAAGAGAAGCAAAAGCAAAAATGAACTATTGGGACTTCATCAAGATAAGAAGCTTTTGCACAGCAAAGGATACAGTCAACAAAACTCAAAGACAACCTACAGAATGGGAGAAGATATTTGCAAATGACCTATCAGATAAAGGGCTAGAATCCAAGTTCTATAAAGAACTTATTAAACTCAACAGCAAAGAAACAAACAATCCAATCATGAAATGGGCAAAAGATATGAAGAGAAATCTCACAGAGGAAGACATAGACATGGCCAACAAGCACATGAGAAAATGCTCTGCATCACCGGCCATCAGGGAAATACAAATCAAAACCACAATGAGATCCCACCTCACACCAGTGAGAATGGGGGAAATTAACAAGGCAGGAAACAACAAATGTTGGAGAGGATGCGGAGAAAGGGGAACCCTCCTGCACTGTTGGTGGGAACGTGAACTGGTGCAGCCACTCTGGAAAACTGTGTGGAGGTTCCTCAAAGAGTTAAAAATCGATCTGCCCTATGATCCAGCAATTGCACTGCTGGGGATTTACCCCAAAGATACAGATGCAGTGAAACGCCGGGACACCTGCACCCCGATGTTTCTAGCAGCAATGGCCACAATAGCCAAACTGTGGAAGGAGCCTCGGTGTCCATTGAAAGATGATTGGATAAAGAAGATGTGGTCTATGTATACAATGGAATATTCCTCAGCCATTAGAAACGACAAATACCCACCATTTGCTTCAACGTGGATGGAACTGGAGGGTATTATGCTGAGTGAAGTAAGTCAATCAGAGAATGACAAACATTATATGTTCTCATTCATTTGGGGAATATAAATAATAGTGAAAGGGAATAGAAGGGAAGGGAGAAGGAATGGGCAGGAAATACCAGAAAGGGAGACAGAGTATGAGAGACTCCTAACTCTGGAAACAAACTAGGGGTGGTAGAAAGGGAGGTGGGCAGGGGTTTGGGGTGACTGTGTGACAGGCACTGAGGTGGGCACTTGACGGAATGAGCACTGGGTGTTATTCTGTATTTTGGCAAATTGAACACCAATAAAAATTAAATTTATAAAACAAATGATCAGCCATTATTATATCACATATTTCTTTGGCTTCTTTCTTTCTTAAGATCTTTCTGGGATGCCAGTAACAAGTATATTACACTTTTTATGATTATCCTACAGTTTATATTCTGTTTTTAAAATTTTTTTCCCTTTTTTCATTTCCAATTGGGAAATTTCTATTGACATATCTTCAGTTTCACTCATTCTTTCTATGATCATGTCTAGGCTACTCATGAGTCTGAGTCCATGAAACGCATTCTTTTTCTTTTCATTTTTTTTAAAGATTTTATTTATTTATTCATGAGAGACACAGAAAGAGAGAGGAAGAGATATAGGCAGAGGGAGAAGCAGGCTCTATGTAGGGAGCCCGATGTGGGACTGGATCCCAGAACTCCAGGATCAGGTCGTGAGCCAAAGGCAGATGCTCAACCACTGAGCCACCACACATTCCAAAATGAATTCTTTTTGATATCTGCTACAGTGTTTCGGATTTGGGGCATTTCCTTTTGATTTTCTCTTTCATATTTCATCAAGAACTACCTATTTGTTCTTGAATGATGTCGGCTTTTTCCATTAGTGCTCTTAATACATTAATCATAGTTATTTTAAGTCTCTTTCCTGATAATTGCAAAATTTGTGCCACATCTGAGACTGGATCTGATTCTTGCTTTATCTCTTTAGACTGGGTTTCTTCGTATCTTTTAGTATGTTTCATAATTTTTTGTTGAAAGGTTAACATGATGTATCAGTTAATATGAACTGTGGTAACTAGGCTTTTACTAGATTTTATGCTAATTGGACTAGGGTCCAGGATGTGTTTAATGTTTGCTGTAGCCGTAGAAGCCAGAAACTTCAAATTTCTGTAGTGTTTTTGTTTTTATCTCTCCTTGTTGTCTTTGGGATTCAGTATGAACATTTTTAGGCCTTGATGGAATATTAAATAACTTTTTCATTCAGATAATTTTGCAGATAACAATCACTAAGAGTACGCATACAATAGGATAATACCCTGGATTTTAAATAAATAATAATTAGCTAGGTAGAGAGTGTTATATTTTTGTCAGCATGATGTGCATGAGTGCTTAATTGGCTGTTTCTTATTTTTATTTGTAGATGAAATCTTGCCTGTATATTGTTTATACTGCTGTTCTTAAACATAACAATGTAGTATCCAAATAGAAATAATAGAAATATGGTAAAAATGTGACCTCTTCTTATACATTACTTTCTTTACCCTGAGTGCTATTCAGAGGGACCACATGGTGAAATGTAATCTTTCAATATGCCCAGGATTTTGCTACTTAAAAAGCTTTTTGGGCAATGTTTGTAAATACATATGTACTGCTTTTTTTTATTATATATTACAGTGGATATTGTAGATTTACATAATTCTCTTTAAACTATTTTATGCTGGTCTCATTTTTCAAAATACTGTGAAAGTATATCATTGAGTCCTGCATTATAAAGTGTAAGCAGAACCATAATACATAAATGAGTAGGAGGCACCAGAGATTTGACTGCAAGCTGCATGTTGTGTTATGAAGTCAACTGAAGTAAAAATGAGAAGTTAAGGCAAGTTGAGTAAGCATAAATCAGGAAAATAAGGGATACTATTGTCTAGGGTATTAACTGATGCATTAGAGAGGTAGTAAGAGCTATGATTGAGGAGGTGCATAGATCACTTTGGGGTCCTGAAGAGGATTGTGAAGGCAGGCAACAGAACTGGTTTCTTCAGCCACATCTGAGAGGCCCTAGGTCAAGGAAACTGACTCATACAGTTTTGGAATATAGCTGAGGTCTGATGGTGTAAGGGCCGGAGATGATGGCCAAGAAAGAATTCTTGAGATGTCTTAGGTGCAAATGCAAAATGGTGGTTTTATTAAAGCACAGGAACAGGACCTGTGGGCAGAAAGAGCTGCCGCACCGGGGTTGTGAGGTGTGACTGATTATGTACTTGGGAGTGTAGGGTAAGAAAAAGGGAGGTTTTCAAAAGAATTCTTGAATGCTATAGAGAACTTACAAGATATTGAAGGCCTTGCCATTATCAAGTTAACGTTTTTCCTTCTTCTTCTTCTTTTTTTTTTTTTTTTTTTGTTGTTGTTTTCCCTTCTAATAAAGCATTAACATTAAGACAGTTGGGAGTTTCCTTCTGGAAGTTAGGTTATTGATAAGATGCTATTTTTCTTGTAAATCACTAAGACATTTGTAAACTGAGGGAGACTCATGCCTCGCTGGACTGTAATCTCTCTAAGTTAACCATTTATTTTTTCCTTCCCTTAGCTTTATTTAGAGCCACCAGGAGTGCCTGAGAAATGTCACACATATCCCACTTGGAAGTTGGGGAGGGTGGGTTGCAAGGTGTCAGCTTGTGCTTTGTCCTCGGCTTGCCTTCTGCTTCCTCATCAGACCACTGTGTCCAAGGTCCTACACTTAGAACCCAGAGTGCTGACAACTGACAGACTTACCATCTTCAAGTTTTCTAAACAATTTGTTCAAGTTCTTGACTAAAAGATTAATTATTAACCATTTAACAATATACAGTTAACTGTAAGTTGAGTTAAGGTGTAAAGAGGAAAGATTCTTATAGATCAAAGTGATATACTCTGCAGGAAAGAGGAGATCGTTGAGTATTTGAGCAAGCTTTCTGCTTCTGCCCACTTGAGAAAGTATCCCCCAAACCTAACCGGCAAGGAAATTGGACAAGGTTAAGGCAAGGAAATACAACCCATCTAAGTTTGGATCCTGGTTGTCTCTGTTAAATGTGGAGACACTGATGATGCTGATAGGTTAAGATGATTAAGTGAATGGTGGAGTTAAAGTAATTAAGTCGGTGTTTGTCACATAGCAAGTACTCATTAAATGATCATTATTATTATTCAGTAACAGTAATAAAACCCCAATTCAGTTGTGTGCCACATAATTGGGATAAAAGATATCTTTTTTTCTGTATTTTTAATGAATGTAAGCTAATAATGGCAGCTCTACTATCTTGTTTAGAACCACTGTATAATACAAATGGAAAAGGACCAAAACCTTTTTTAATCTTAAGGAAAATGGAGTTTATTTGCAAAAGAAAGTGGTATCATTTGGAGAGCTGTAGTTCTATATCTATAATTTTCATGGAACTCTATCAAAAAAGTCATAGAACCTCACCAGGGAAGCCCTATATTTTTCAGCTCCTTCAGTGGATGCTTGAGCTGCAGCCATCTGTGTTATGGAGATGATTAGAATTACTTTGTTTTAACTGCTGAATTCAGCTGGGTGAACTCTGTAATCCTTTTGTTTAGGATTTTATGTTTCAGCTCCTTCATTTGGCATTCATGTGACCTTGCTCAAAATCATCATTCCAATGGGAGGTGAGGTGATCCTGGGTGCTGAAAGTTGAGGATGCTACAGAACTGTTTTGTTGATTTATGGAATGATTTAAGTCCATGTTGGTTATAATTCCTCAGCTCCTCATAGGAATCAATGAGAATGAGTTCCTGTTTGCTCTTCTGTGTTGGAAGAGCCATAGAAGAAAGAAAGGAAGGCTATGAGGAAATTGTTTTATTCTGTAAAGTTTTTCTTTCTGTTTTTCTAATTGATAGTTTTGTAAGCAGTTTTTTTGTAACAAACCTGGAAACTCATTAACATTTATTGTGCTAGTTAATATATGCTGATAAATTGTGTTTCCTTTTAAGAAGAAAGACATAGCATGCATTAATACCTCTCTCAACAGACCTATTAGGATTAAAGTTGCTCAACTATACAATTGGTGGTTGAAGAGAAAAGACTGAACCTGCACTGACATCTGCATTAGGGTTGTGGGTGGAACAACTGGTACTGAATGGGGATTGGGCAGAGAAGTCGATATTCGTGAAAAAAGTTGGAGAGGTTTGAGGTTTACCCATGGATTTGGCAAGTAGAAGTGCTTACCTGAGAGGGAAAGGGTGACTTAGGAGAGAGACAGTGATGTTGAGGAATACAGAGTGGCCATCCAAAGTTCAGGACTTCTGGGGCCTTCTGATTGTCTCTCTCAGGAATGCTTAATCTTCTTTCCTCTCTTTCCTCTCCGTGGAGTAGTTGTCTGTTGTGGTATTTACACAGTGCTTTACAATTGCTTGTATTTCTGTTTTCCTCACTGTAAACTCCATGGGAATAGAAAACAATCTTTAGCATGAAGCAGTATTTTTGGTACACAGTGGGTCTAAATAATTTTGAATAAATAAAATTATATGAGCAACTTTCTTTGCTCTGTGTATCTTTCTACTTCCAGTAATGGAGTCAGAAAATAAAGTATCAGGGTTTTTCTTAGGCCATTTAATTGTACAGTAACCTTTTTTTTTTTTAAGATTAATTTATTTGAGAGCGAGAGAGAGCACTTGGGTGAGTATGAGTGGGAAGAGGGGCAGAGGGAGAGAGAGAAGTAGACTCACCATTGATTGTAGAACATGGTGTGGGGCTCCATCCCACGACCCTGAGGTCATGATCTGAGCCAGACACTTAACTGACTCAGCCACGTAGGTGCTCCAATTGTACAGTAACCTTAACAAAAAAAAATATATATTTATTTAATTAATATAGTAGCCAAAGAATGTCTGGCCACTTTTAGATGATTTGATAAATGTTCTGAGTAGGTATAAATCCTGAATCTTGGCATTCAAAAAATGTTAATCAGTAATCATTAACACGTGGAGATTTCTTGTGGCAAAAGGAAACTTGTGCATCAAAAAAGTTGAAAATTAAAATATAAGAAAATCATAGATACTACCAGTTGAGATTGTACTCCCATTGTGATTTGGGCTGGTTTTATTTATTTATTTATTTATTTAAAAAAATATTTTATTTATTTATTCATGAGAGACCTAGAGAGAGAGGCAGAGACATAGGCTGAGGGAGAAGCAGGCTCCCTACAGGGAGCCCAATGTGGGACTCTGATCCTAGGATCCAAGGATCACCCCCTGAGCCAAAGGCAGATGCTCAACCACGGAGCAATCCAGGTGTTCTGATTTGGGCTGATTTTAAAGAATATGCCAAATGCTCATGTAGTAAGGGGAATGATTAGACTGAAGAGTTACATTTCCAGTCTAAGAAGATATTTTGCCATGTTTTGTCATTATCATTTAGATATGCAGGTTTCATATTAGTGTATTCATAATTAGGAAACAAGGTGTCCATGTACCAAAGTTTCATAGATAAATGAGGCTAACTTTCGAAAAGCAATTTTAAAAACATTTCTGAAATGGATTACTTGCATTAGTGTTATCTAAAGCAGAGTCTACTGATAGAATCTCTTTTATCAGTAACTGGTGTGAGCATCATGAACATGAACTGACAATATTATACTGCTATGCAACAGAGGTTTCAGGAGGCACTTTACTAGGGACCTTTGGCCCTGAGTTTCAGAACCCTATGCGTCTAATTACTTATTTTTTTCCTTTTGCTCTGGAGTCCTTTTTCTTGCCAGGTGTGCCTTGGGCTGACCCTCTCAACAGTGGGGAAAAAAAAGGTGCAGTTTTTATTCTTTATTGACTAATAATCCGGAGGTAAAGAGATATTTTGCAGAGTCAGGAATTTCCTTGAATGGCATTTTATTGAGGTTTGCTTTTCCTCCTCCTCTCATGTATTGTTCTTTTTGTTTTAAATATATCTCTCCTCAATCCCTGTCACTTTGGTTGTATGTACTGAAAGAAATGTTCAGAAGGTGGTTGTCCCTACATTCTTTAAAAAAAAAAAAAAAAAGGAAATCATGCAGCATGATATCAACTTGGTGCCAGTGGAAAGTATTGTTTCCTAGGAGCCTTGCTACTCCAGTGTGGTCCATGGGCCATCAGCATCTGCATCACCTGGTAGCTTTCATTCAATGTAAGTATTTAGCTCATCAGGAATTGCTGCAGGTTTACTGAATTAGAATCTGCATTTAACAAGATCCCCAGGTGATTGAAATGCAAATTAAAGTTTTAGAAGCACTTAGGCTACATAAGAGAACAGAGACAGGGCAGTAAGTAGTTCTTAAGCAGATATGTACCAAAGGGTAGTGTGATTTTTGCATACTTTTGATGGATCTTTGAAACATGGATAGCCTATAATTTGTTTTTCTCACAGGCTATTTCTGCATCATGAAACGGCACACAAAAATATCAGGACTTACTGGGAATAAAAAGGGTTAAAGGCAAAAAATTAACAACTTCTGTAACTTGAACTAGAAAATCAAGAAAAACAATTCTGATTAAAAATGCCAAAAGTTCATCGGCATTGGTGCCCAGTGGATCCAACACCTTAAACTGTGGGATTCTTGCTTCCCTCAGGAAAACCTGCTCTGTGATGTTGACTTATTTAATTTTTAAAAAATATTTATTTATTTATTTTTAGAAAGAGAGAGTGAGTGAGCAAGTCGGGGAAGGGGCAGAAGGAGAAGCAGAGAATCTCAAGTAGACTTCCAGCTGACTGTGGAGCCTGACATGGGGATTGATGTCAAGACCCTGAGATTATGACCTGAGCCGAAACCAAGAGTATGCCACTCAACTAACTGAGCCACTAAAGCAGCCCTAATACCACTTTTTAAAATACAAACACTCAGATCTCAGATAAGCTATTACCAAATAGCTTGATGCTATGGAAATTATGGTGGATATTGAATCCACTAAGTCAACCCCTTTGCTAACAGAAAGCTCTTCTGCAGGATTTTTAACTTTTCTCTTGAAGTCTTCATGTAGGCAAGATATTATGAAAAATATTTTCTCTAAGGACTTTAAGATGTCCATGTGTGGAATTTCTGGGAAAGATGGAGGAATAGGAGGATCCGAGATTCATCTCATCCCACGTATAAACCTAGACAGCTCCCACATTAGTGTAAATAACCCAGAAAACAATCTGAGAACTCTCAGAGTAGGCTCTCCACAGTTCATTGTAGAGAGGGAGGCTACACCGAGGATGGAAGAACGAGTGGAGCTATGGTTGGGAACCAAACTGACCATGAGACTGTGAGAAGTAGGCACAGAGAGAGGAGAGAAGTGGATCCCATGCTAAACACTCCAGGCATGGGGGTCCTGCACTAGAAAGATGAATTCTCCTAAGATTGGGAATGAAACATTTGACTTTGAAAACTACAGGGGCTTGAGTTCATGAGTTTATACAATCAATGGAGATTAAAACTGGGAGCTTTATTTTTTATTTTTTTAATAAATTTATTTTTTATTGGTGTTCAATTTGCCAACATACAGAATAACACCCAGTGCTCATCCCGTCAAGTGCCCCCCTCAGTGCCCGTCACCCATTCACCCCCACCTCCCACCCACCTCCCCTTCCACCACTCCCAGTTCATTTCAAAACTGGGAACTTTAAACATTAGCAAGAGGGCAATAGGAAACTGAGTCCCTGCTCTTAAAGAGACAGCATGACAAATTTGCCAAGTTTGTGAGGCACCTAGAGTATATGGGAAAGGACTTTATTTGCTGGTCTTAAGCAAGTGCAGGAGGGGCAGGGATCTTTGGGAGACTTCTCTTAGAGCAGGGAATATGATAAACCCACAGCTAACATCATACCCAATGGTGAAAACTGGAGAGCTTTTCCTGTAAGATCAAGAACAAGACAGGATGTCCACTCTCACCACTTTTATTCAACATAGTACTGGAAAATCCTAGCTACAGCAATCAGAAAACAACAGCAACAACAGCAACAACAACAAAATAAGAGGCATCCAGATTGGGTAAGGAAGAAATAAAACTTAAACTATTTGCAAATGACATGATACCATATAGATAAAATTATGAGAACTGGTAAGTGAATTTCATAAAGTCTGAGAATACAAAATCAATATACAGAAATCCATTGCATTTCTATATACTAATAGTGAAGCAGCAGAAAGAGAAATTGAGAAAACAACCATTTACAATTGTGCCAAAAATAGTAAGATATCTAGGAATATACTTAGCCAAGGAAGTGAAAGACCTGTACTCTGACCACTATAAAACATTGATGAAAGAAATTGAAGATGACACAAATGGAAAGATATACCATGCTGGGACATGGTCCCATGGTATTGGGACAACAAATATTGTTAACATGTTCATACTATCTAAAGCAATCTGCAGATTCAGTGCAATCCCTATCAAGATACCGATGCCATTTTTCACATATCTAGAATAAATAATCCTGAAATTTGCATGAAATCACAAAAGACCCCAAAAAGCCAAAGCAATTTTGAGAAAAGAGGAACAAATTGGGGGTGTGATAATCCCAGACTTCAAGATATACTACAAAGCTCTAGTAATTAAAACAGTGTGGTATTAGCCTAGAAATAGACATGGATCAATGGAGCAGAATAGAGAGCCCATAAAGAAACTGACATTTTTATGTTGAATTAATCTTTGACAAATGAAGCAAGAATATCCAATGGGAAAGACACTTTTTTCAACAAATGGTGTTGGTAAAACCGGATAACTACATGCAAAAAAATGAAACTGGACCACTTTCTTGTACCATACACAAAAATAAGCTGAAAATGGATTAATGACCTAAATGTGAGACTTGAAACCATGAAATTCTTAGAAGAAAACATTGGCAATAATTTATTTAACATTAGCCATAGAAACATTTTTCTGGATTTGTCTCCTGAGTGAAGGGAAGGAAAAGCAAAATTAAACTACTGGGACACAACAAAATGAAAAATGATAGTTAAGAAACCATCTATGATCTATGAAAAAAAAATCAGCCCATCGAATGGGAGAAGTATTTGGAAATCGTTTATCTGATATAGACTTAATACCCAAAATATATAAAGATCTTATACAACTTAGTGTTCACAAAACAAATAATACAATAAAAATGGTCAGAGAATATGGATGGCCAGAAGACACATGAAAAGATGTTCAACATCACTCATCATCAGGGAAATGCAAATCAAAAGTACAATAAGATATCACCTCACACTTATTAGAATGACTACAATCAAAAACACAATAAATGTTAGGATATGGAGAAAAAGGAACCCTTGTACACTGTTGGTGGGAATACAAACTGGTGCTATCACTGTGGAAAATAGTATTGAGGTTCCTCACAAAGTTAAAAATAGAACTACCCAATAATCCCGTAATTCTACTGCCAATTCTTATTTAAACGAAATAAAAACACTAATTTGTAAAGATATATGCTTGCCCTATGTTTAGTGCAGCATTATTTACAGTAGCCAATATATGGAAACAACCCAAATACCCATTGGCAAATGAATGGATAAAGAAGATGTGGTGTATATATACAATGGAATATTATTCAGCCAGAAAGAATGAAATCGTGCCATTTCAACAACTTGGATGGATCTAGAGGGTATAGCGCTAAGTGAAATAAATTAGAGAAAGACAAATATCATATGATGTCAGTCAGGTGAATTTAACAAATAAAACAAATGAAAAAAAAAAGAGAGAGAGAGACAACCCCCCCCCCTCCTTAAGTATAGGGAATAAACCTGGTGGTTGCCAGAGTGGAGGTGGGTAGGGGGATCAATTTTATAGGTGAAGGGGATTAAGAGTACAGTAATGAGCACTGAGTAATGGATAGACTTGCTGAATCAGTATATTGTACGTCTGAAACTAATATAGCACTTATATTGGGATTAGTAAAATGACAACAAAACGTCAGGCTTTTTTGAGGAAAATTATACTTCAACACATGAGTTTAATGTCATATCCTATCTGCTAACCATCAATGAGAAGCTACATGAGAGAAAGAAACGATAGTAGAATAGATGGAAATTTTCAAGTTCCTAAGCTCCCCTGTGCGCTCTGAAAGCAAAGATAGAAACTGTATTTAATGTCTTGAGGTCCTCCAAGTTAAGAGGCTCACAGCCATGAAAGAAAGGAGTAAAACTGAAATGCACGTCAAAGACAGTGAGAAGTAGCTTAAAAGAAGTCGCTGGATGTGAAACTTTATTCCTGACCCTTCAGCCTTCATATTCTCACTTCAAGGAGTAAGATCTGACAAAACGATCTCTAATTTCCCATCTTACTCTGACTTTCTCTTACAAGTATTTTTTATGGTTCCTTTTTGTTGATATGTTGTGATTCGGTGCTAAGCCAGTGCCAGAGCAAAGGAATTCCGACTCCTCCTACTTTGGGCTCTCTTTGTGAGTGGAATCCCCCTTTTTGTCTCTGGCATCTTTCTTAGGAGGCTTGCTAAACTTGGGAGAAGGAAATGCCAAAAATGACTCTCCTAGCAAAGTCATTTTACATCATTTTCTCTTTCATTGCTTATTAGGGGAGTAAGCTTCATGAATTCCAGTCTTTCAGAGGGCTTTTAGGAGTCAGAAAGATGAAAGCACTAGGTAAAGTTAAAAGAATGGGTAAAGGGAAGTGATACGACAGTATTTCTCTTATGTCATTGAAGAGTTTCCTATGCTGAGTGGACTGTCCTCATTTATATAGATTATGTGGAAAGGCCATACATAAAGCCTTCAGAAATGAAAGTAAAGGAAAACAGTACAAAGGTTTGTTTTCAGAACTGGGACATATATTTTTAGTCATGGCCTGTTAGTACTGGGAGTTATCTATATAGTAGGAGTAGGAGAAGATGACATACTCTAGTAACTTCAGGTGTTTTTTGGTTTTTGGTTTTTTTGTTTGTTTGTTTTGTTTTGAACTCTGAATCCTCAATTAATTAGGGTTTGGAGGAATAAAGAGAACTCCTTACCATTTTGTGGAGTACTGTGAGTTTTTTCATCTTCCCCATTTATAATTCCTTGTGGATCTGTGCCAGAGGCTTCCTGATTATCACTTGAGGATGGCACTGGTGAGAGAGAAGAGTTGGTGGAAATCCCCGTGAGTTGCTTTCCTGGAATAAAGCTGGGTTGAGAAATCCTGGGGCTCTGGGCACATAGATAATGTCTGGTATCTAATGGTTAAGTTAGTGGAGTTACCTCTTAGCAAATGTGATAAACTGGAACTAGATTGTAGAGACAGGGTTGCAGCTGGGGAAAATGTCTTTGTGCGTGCATTGGTATATATGTGTGTGTGGTCTTTTTTTCTCTGAAGACTCTTTTCTTTCTCTCTCGCTTGATTCATATAAAAACAGACACACTCCCTGGTAGCACCTTTGTGGGGACTAGAGTGATTTATAGACACTTAAATCTGGAGAACGCAGGGAAATTTCTCTAAGAGGATCTTGATCCTCTTTTATTGTTTATTGTTTTATTGTTATAATCAGCTAAGCAATTAGACACTTCTCAATAAAAGTATTATATCAATTTGGCATATATAAATGACATTTTCTTATGTCAGAAAAGGAAAAAGAGACAGGACAAACATCCTTTTTTAAAGATTTTATTTATTTATTTGACTTAAAACAAAGGTAACTCAGTCCTTCCAGTGGATATATTTCTTTTGTCATCTTGTAATCAGAACATTGCTTTTCAGGGTCGGTTTTTATGTAAGGAGACTATGATTTTTATCAGTGAGAATGATGCGTGCGAAGCTCACAATTTATTACCCTATATAAAGTGATAAAGTATATTGTAGAATTACTGCTACTCCTAATTAGTAATCCTTAAAGATAGGTAAAAGTAGAAATGTTATGCTACAAATAAAGTGGAATATGTGGAAATCTGTTACTACTTTTCAAGTTTGAATGTTTTCTTTTTATTTAAGAAGCAGCACCGGGTAAATTATGCCCATTGCATTCCAAGCTAAGGTCAGTTTTCCATATTTTGTCTGACTGTTTAATAACACTCAAGCATAGAGGCAGTTAGAAGGCCACTCTCACTGATAAATCCATAGTTAAAAAGAAAGCATGTACTTCAGAACTTAAGCTGTTAAGCCCAGCCTTGTTTGACATCTTTTTGAAAGGTGCTTATAATTTTCCAGAATACCAGGATTAAGACAAAGAAACACAGAATAGTTAATGCATAGATTTGCGAATGGCGTTTTTTTTTTCTTTCTTCCTCTTAGGTTGATTATCTTAGAGCGTTTTTTTCAAAAGGTAGTTCGTAAGAAAAAAAAAAAAGAGATGGGGGTCGGGGCAGCAAACCAGAAAACAGACTCTTTTTTTTTTTTTTTTCAGACTCTTAACTATAGGGAACAAACTGGTTATGTCTCGTCTGTGAATTTTAACAGAGTGATCAGAAAAATGAGGAACCTGTTTGGTACATATAATGCTCTTAGATTTTACATCAAGTCCATGATAAATTCACCAAATTCTTAAACTATCTTGTTTTAATTGTTTTAACTCTAGATTTGAAAATTTGAACTCCTGAGAAATATTTTTTTCTGTGACGCTGAAAAATAACTTCAACTTGCCTTTTTTCTCCCGAGGATAAAGTAGATGTACCATAATTGTTTTAATTGAGTTTCATTTGTGTGATTGACTTTAATAAAAATATGCTAAGCTAACAATTCATTACAGCAATATAGATTACTTTGAAATATGCTATCTTTTAAACTATTTCTAGAGTTTTTAAATAAGTTTTAAAAATGTAAGCAATACATAATTTGTATATGTCTTCCTGCCCCTCATCATCTAATAAGCTCCCTCTTCCTTGTTCCTTTTTGTAAACATGAGTTGCTTATGGCTTGTGTACTGAAAATGCTGCCAGGAAGTGGGGTGAGCAGAAGTTCTTTTCCCATGACCCTCACTCTAATGTTGTTCCAAGGGTTCTCTACTTGGAAATGCTTTGATAACCACATTCATTCCTGACACACCCCACCCCCAACACATACAAAACTACTTCGTGCCATCTGACCTTTGTCCAGCTGCAGCTTTTTAAAACACTAGTGGTGGAGGTTTTTACCTAACACAGTGAATATCTGAGAAGATTTTGTGTGTGGTATATTGCATGTATATAGAAAAAAAATTTTTTAAAGACTCAGTTAGTTGGTGTTGTGCTGCAAGCTAAAAGATGATTAGCATATGTTTGTTTTTCTCTAATTTCAGAGTCACTAAAAGTGTGTGTGTGTGAATATGTCCATCCATACTTTTTTATGCAATTTCTAGAATTTTTCCTGCTGACAGGGAAATCTAAAATGCTAAAATACTTTAGATTCTCTTGTCCTCTAACTTTTATTGTGCATATAAGTTTTTTAAAGATGAGGTTATACTCTATCCCCTAATTCTTATATGATGCACTGAATTCTTCCTCTGGAATAGAAAAGAAAGAAAGCTATTTATTTAATAAATTCTAGGGCTCTGAATTTCTCTGATCTTCCCACCAACACTGAACTAAGCAGTAGTATTTTTTTTTTTTTTTTTTTATGTTTAGAAAATGAGACTGAAAGAAGAGGTTAAGTAATTTATTCAAGGTAACAAAAGGCTCTCAGTTATGGAGCTAGGATTTTAACCTGTCTGATACCAAAGCATTATTCTTTCCTGTTTGATAATATTGTTCAAACTGAGAACACTATCTAGGAGTTTTATGTTCCAAGGGTAAGAGAATGGAGAGGAAGAATGCATAGAAGGCAAAGTTTTCTATGGACTGGTTCCTGAACGTGAAGAAGGCTGGGACCAGAAACCATAAGATAGAGTTGGTCAGGTAAAGTGTTAGTAGGTGCTGTAGTCCAGCATCATCAGCCTACCACAGTCCTCAACTGCTGTAGTTTGACACAGGGTTGAGTGACGCTGGATGATTTAAATACATATATATGTAGAATAAAGGGGACACTTGTGGCTATACTTTGTTTTCGCTGTCTTAAGGAGACACAAGCTGAAGCATAATTATTCTTGGAGCAAGGAGGTTCGTTCCAATCCGATGATGGACTTGGGTGGAAAAGCAGACAGATTTATTTGACAGACTACAAGGCCACTTTGCAGAGTACACATTATGAGAGAGGGTAGAAGGAGCCTTGTTCCTATATACTGTGCTGTGATGCCTCTTCAAAGCAGTGACATGTGAAGGTTGAGTGTGTGGGATAAAGGGAACTCCACTTGCAGACTGTTTCCTGTCAGGGCATGTCCACCATGTAACTGACCTTTATGTGACTCTCTCTGCAGGCCCTGGCCTAGACTGAAAAGCCTTGAAGGCTTGAGTTGCCTTGTCCAGTTTCAGTTACTTAGAATTTGAATTATGGCACACAAGTTAACTGCTTCAAGCCTAATGAAAGTGTAAGAGGACTCATGTTACTGTTATGCTGCCTAGAAAGCAGATTTCTCTGTGGGAAGACTTTTTACCCATGGTGTTCCATTGTGAAAGTAGAGATTAATTTTGTTGAAGTAATTTAGTGTGTGAAGTACTTATTTTAATCTGAAAATTGTTGTGTTGTTCTTAACTAAGTTTAGAGCAAGCATCATTTTGCATTTGCTCCAGTGACTGCAGTGTGCTGTTCTGGTTGCCCAGGCTTACAGAGAAATCCGTAGGTGCTCTGCTTTAACCTGGCACTTCTAATATTCTATTTTTCTTTTTTTGTTTTTGTTTTTCTGGATTAAAAAAAAACCTTTAGAGGAAATCTTAGTGATGTCTTCAGGAAACAAAAAGCAAAGGGCAGCTATTCTGAACAAAACTATAGGTAAATTTCTTTCCCTAGATTAGCTCCTACTCATGCTTACAGTAAATTAGTGCCAGTAGAATGGGGCCTGCAACACTTTGCTTCAGACTTTCTGTCCGGTTACATGTGATAATCCAAAGTCTGCATATTTTTTTTGTTTTGTTTTTTCAAAGTCTGCATATTTTGAAGTCCCATGAGGCACAAATGTTTATGTTAGGTGAGCATTTTAATTCTGAAGTTTTGATTTAATTGCCTTTAGAACTACTTAAAACCACATGATAAAATGGGTATAAGTGAAATTCCAAAGGGTCAATTTGGGACAGTGAAAAATTTTCTCACCCAATCGGTAAGATTCCTGGTACATTAACCACAGTAATTAAATCTATATGTATAAATATAGGTCTTTACTAGTCACTGTGAACAAGGGCACTGGTAGATTGTGGGGGAACATTAAAGAACTCTTTATCAATTTGGATTGAAACTAGAAATCAGACATGTTTAAGATTATTAGTGGGGGAAAGAAAGAACTAAATAAAAGATCTTTCCCATAACAAATGCTAATTTTGATTTTAAAAAAGGTGCACTCTATTGAGGATAGACATATTTCATCTCAGAAACCAACTGGTACTTTAAGGAACTTTGAATTCAGGCCATGTCTGTCTTTTTTTTTTTTTTTTTTTAAAGCATACAGCTTTTACTAGTCTCAGGTGTATGCTATAGTGATTCAACACTTCTGTACATCATGCAGTGCTCATCAGAACAGGTATACTCCTTCATCCCCATCACCTATGTCATCCAGTTGTCCACCCACCTCCATTCTGGAGCCATCAGTTCTCTTTAATTCAGAGTCTGTTTCTTGATTTGTCTTTGTCTTTTTCTTTTTTCCTGCTTTATTCATTTGTTTTGTTCATTAAATTACACATATGAGTGACATCATATGGTGTATTTGTCTTTCTGTGACTGATTTCACTCAGCATCATACTCTGTAGCTCCATCCGTAGTCTTCCCAGTGGAGACCCTGTCTATCTTTATGTCGATTCTTCACTAGCTCTTTTCTCCCTGGTTTAGTTCCAATTCCATACTTGTGGGAACTCAACTGTGAAGAATTAAGTCTTAGATTACTTGATTCATGTTCACTCTAATGAAAATTGCTTAACAGTAGAATACAAAATTGGGAATCATTTCTTTTCAGGGCTATTAAAAGATATTATCATTTCTGTTGGTGATGTTTTAGTTTCAGCATATTACTTTCCAT
Organism: Canis lupus dingo; assembly: GCF_003254725.2. Lineage (NCBI taxonomy): Eukaryota > Metazoa > Chordata > Mammalia > Carnivora > Canidae > Canis > Canis lupus. Next base: position 1,008,295 of record NC_064263.1, on the reverse strand, counting down.
ACATTCCTACAACATTATTACTAAAATGAAAGGAGAGAAAACATATACCCAATTCTAAACACCTCTGCCTCTTTCCTTATATAACTAATCAAAGTATTAATTCCATCCTGCCTATCACAAAGGCAAAATTTAAGTATTGTTCATTTACTTTATTCCATAATATTCTATAACATTTTTGTTTTAATAAAAAACAATAATAAAAAAGTATAGTGCTTATCCTGTGTTACTCCACTATAAGGATATACATATCCTGTTTTAAGAAGGCTGTTATTAAAGGATCTTAGTATATTCTTTTAGCCCATTCATCTGTTTATGCAAAACTAAGTGCTTTTTATATATCAGGTCCAGATCTGTTTGTTAAACAGTGAACAAAATAGGCAAAAATGTGTACTTTCCTTGAAACTATAGTTGGAGGAGACAAATTAATGACTACATTATGTCATAGATCAGATGGTAGTAAATGCTCCTGAGGAAAATAAACCCTGAGCGGTTATGTCTAAGAGTGTGTGTATGTGCGCCAGTTCTTTAGGGGCTGCTGTGCTTTAGAATGGTGGTCAGGGAAGGCCTCACGGGGAAGGTCACATGTGAAGAACTGGCGGGAGTAAGGACTGAGGCTATGTATAGGTAATTAATGTACCAATTTCTTCTTCACGGGAAAACGTTTGTTTTTCAGTAATGTCTCACTTTAGTGCTTTTGAACTAGTTGGTATACTATTACTCATCTTGTACTACCTTTGAATAATCTGGAGGTGATTCTAAATTTAGTTGGTTTGATAAGTTAACAAACATTCCTCAGATCTGTTTGTGGTTAAAGAAGTTCCGTGTTCAGTGTCTTTTAAAATGTCTGACATTTTAAATTCACTCTGGTTCTTAACTTACCAAAGTGATAGGAAATCTTCAAGATGTAGAAATTGCATAGATAAAGGAGTTAATAATACCTTTTGATTAATTAAATGAACCTTATATGGGAAAGTTTTGATAAAAAACTACTTTGTTAACTTTTTCATCTCTTGGGGACACCTGGGTGGCTCAGCGGTTTAGCTCCTGCCTTTGGCCCAGGGTGTGATCCCAGAGTCCCCGGATCGAGTCCCACATCAGGCTCCCTGCATGGAGCCTGCTTCTCCCTCTGCCTGTGTCTCTGCCTCTCTCTGTGTCTCTCATGAATAAATAAATAAAATCTTAAAAAAAAAAACTTTTTCATCTCTTGAATCATAACATTATGTGTAAAAAAATTCTTCAGTGTATACGTAACTATTTTAGGATTTATTGCATTTGCAAGTGATTCAGGGTTAAACTTTACTCTTGCTTAAGCAAAGGATTTCTCCACAGATGGTGTAAACCCATAGCTCAAGGGTTGTTTGCAGGATAATAAGATATTTAGAGAAAATATTTTTTAAGCCCTTTAACAACTCATTTACATGTAAATGATATGCTGATTATATATCAGGTTTACTACTCAATAGAGCGAAAACCCCAAGGACTTCTACTTGGTCAATACTGTTTATTACCTTGGTTTGGGGGGATGTGACTAAAGATAAAATTTAACTTCATTGAAATCTAGTTATTTAGATGATAAGTTAGCCTGATACTCATTGTAATTTTTTGTGATGCTGCTATGATAGCAGAGATGTTAGTCAGTCACAGCCATGATTTCCAGGGACTCTCAGAGTAGTCTGTATATACCCTTCACTGTTCTGATGTCATTTAAGTTACTACAGTAATTAGCTGAAGACAGTACTTACCCCTGCCCCACCCCTACCACAGACCTTGGCAACAAGTGCACAAACTTCACTTATTCTAAAAGGTGCTGACCTTGAATCTTAATGATCTGGCTCCCTATGCTGCACAGCGTTGGAACTGAATTTGAATCTTAAGTTATAGAGAATTTTCTATATTCCAAAAATTGTGGTCAGGGAGCATGTGGAACAAACAGTAATACAAAATTTCTTTTCATAGTTGTATAACTTTTAAGAATTTTCATCCTGAAAATAGAGAGACTACAGTACCTGATTATCTTGTTACCCAAAGAGCCCTCGTTAAAATATGGCTTGCAATCCCACTGTTTCAGTATTTCTAGAAATGTCAGGTGGCTCACACACAGCTGCTGGTAGCGCCTTCAGCTCTTACATGAGACTCGGAGTCTCTGCCAGAAACAAGCCCAAGGAACTGGGTGGCATGAAAGCTTCAGGCTCTTTAAATGAGCAAGGAATGAGAAGTAAAGCTAGAGAGAATGGATTTATTTCCCCCCTCTCATAGCAGTTAGGGACAACACAGATTGAATACATCTATAACAGACTTTTCATAGGTTTCCATCGTGTTTAGAGATAGGGGAAGGCAATTGAAGTAGTGTAGTGCCTTGTGTGCTATTTATTTTCTTAGGTTATTAGCTTTTTAAGATTAAGGATAATGCCTTTTCTTCATCTAACAGTTCAAATGCTCTGAAAGATGGTATTGTTCAATATGACTGAGCAAAGTATAAAATATAAAGATACATGGTGACTCATGGAATCAAAGTTGTAGTTTTTATACTTTAATATATCTAAAATTGGGGGAGGGGCTTCTAATTTAGCCTCTTTTTTTAGGCTCTTCTTTTTTTTTAACAGTTTAGCATCTTAGGATCTTATGGACTGTGCTATATGAAAATGACTTTAAAATTTTAGTACATGTTTGAGGAAACAATATTGGTAAGTTTTGAAGTAAGAAGACAAAAATAATCAGGTCAAAGGAGCTGAAAACCACATATATATTTAAGTTTTTGAATTGAATGATGTAATCACAGACTGGCTATGTGCTGCCTAATAGAAACCTGGCATAAATTATGTGTGTCATTTGTATGAGAAGTCCCTTTTATTTGCAGCAATGAAAGAATTAGAGACAGAGTGTGGGAAGCTATAAACCCAGATGTAGTTGCACAAGTTGACACAGTTGGAATTCCTCAGTTCTGATTGCTAAATAAGTCTTAGGTCTTTGGAATCACACCAGGCAGTTGCTAACCGTGTGGCTCATTATGTGTATGCATGTTGGCAATTCAAACAGCATGGCATTTATGTGAATGAGTTTTCTTTTGAAATAAAAGATTTGAGATTCATCTTTATGCTTTCTGATGAGTGTAATCAATCACATGAAAATAGAACAGTAGTTTAAATATGGTGTATATGTTCTTCAAAGCCACTTAGGCATTTTTTAAAATGACCATGCCATGTGAATACACAGTACACCAGCAGTTGTAAAGGTGCATCGTGGGATCTATGATGTAAAATGTAGTTTTCTTGAAATAGTCTGAAAAAAAAAACTGCTCTGGTGTTTCAAAATGGGGTAGGACAGCCGAAAAATGGTCTGTAAACGTGTAGGATAACAAGTGTTTTGTAAGCAACTTACAAAAACATGTGCACAGAGAATAATGATCTTTGTGTCTTTCATTCTGTGGCAGCCCAAACTCCACCCTCTTTTACAGAATTGTTCTTTTCTGTTTGTTTTTGGAGGAGCAAAGCATCATGCCAGCATACTTCCACATGTAGTCTAAGACTGAGGCTGGTGTATTTGCCTTTCAATTACTATTCATAATCAAATACTTCCAATATTTAAGAGGATATTAGTCATGTAGCTATATGAAAAGAATCTCTTCCAATAACCATGTTGTTTATGTATAGCCATGATATTACATGATACTGTACACTTTTGTTTGGCCAAAGAAAATCAATAAAAAATACAGTACTGAAAAACCCAAATGTGCTGTCACAAACATAGTTAGCTACTGATTTAAGCTATGCACACATTCTAACTTGTTACTCTTTTTGAATTGTGCTTAAAAATTTTTAGAAGGTTCATGTACATTTGCTTATTTCTTTGCTTGGTTAAACAGATTTCATTATTCAGTTTAGGAATGTTTCAAGGAATGCTGGAATGTGCAGAAATCTGTTAACCACTGAGACAATACTTTGACATTTTAATCATCTGTCATTGAGGGAATATGAGTGTTCTTATAACTTTTACTGATGTATATGGTGCTAAGTGGCTGATGGGAAAAATGCACGTAAGTAAATGGTAAATTCATCTTTTGGGATAGAGACAATTTGATTATAACATGATTATAATGTGATTTGTTGTTGTCACATTAGTGTTTCCTTGGTTGGCAGATACTTTGGCTACATTAAGTTTGCTGCCATCATATAATAGTGAGTTATCTGAAATCCTGAGAGGTGAGCTTAAGGTAGATTTAGTAATCAAGAGCCAAGCGTAATGTGTTAGTCTAGTCCGTGGTTTCCTCCTGAAAAATTACCTATCATAACTATAACTACTATTATCAAGCTCATACTGTGTGCTATGCCAAGCCCTTTACATGCATAATTTCATTTGGTTATTATAACAATCCTATGAAGTGGGTATTTCATTATCCTCATTTTACTGATAGGTAAATTGAAACTTGAAGAGCTTAAGTTCACACCTCTCCACAAAGCAAGACTGAGTGTTTAACTAGTGGATTTCCCAACATCAGAATCCTTGGTATTGATTTTTTTAATTGGACTTCTTTGTATTAGAAGATGATACAGGAAAAAGTCTGCACCAGCTTTCTCTCTAATGATTTAAGTTTGTAGAACTCCTAATTTTTTTTTTTTTTTTGACTGAATGTTCTTCTCATCAAGCTTGATTAGAGTTGGATTTCTTCTAAGGCAATGGTGAATGAAATTTTAGATTAATACCTAAAATATCTGGACTGCTTTTGTCAGCTTCCACTGCTTTGCTTTTTGCCCAGCTTGCCAAAAGATCTTAAATGAAAGAAACTTCTAGCTCTGTGGCTCCTCAGACCTCATGTAATTGATTTGATGTCCAGATAATTAGGTATGTTGTTTTGCTGGGACTCTGGTTTTTCTCAATTCCTCTTAGTCCCTTTTATAGCTAGAGGCAAGTCTGTGACTAAGTCAGTTCTTATCTGGAATTGATTTTCACCAGTCCTGGAAAAGCCTTAGTTTGCTTTTCCATAAATACTGTGATTTCTCGCATTCTATTGGTTTATGACAAGCTTCCTATTTTCAAGACCCTCTACTGGATGCAATAAACACTACCCTCCATGGGCTTACTCTTTGGTGAGGGTTATGGACCTTAGACACAAATATGTGTAATAATAGAATGAAAAATTGTAGGGTATGTCAGTAGAGGTGTATTGCCGTAATGTAGCACTTCTCAAAATTTTCTGTTAGAGGAAGCACAGTACACTATCAGTCTGAGGACATGGCCGAAACTGGTTGGTTTGATGGAAGTAAGAAGATATAAGTCAAGTCATATGACTCTTGCTTTACTCACAATATGTGCTTTTTTAAAAAAAATCTGAAACAGGATAAAACTATTGAACTTGCATCTCCCCAATTTTCTAATAAAAGTTGTAGCACCAGTTAGATTCACTAAAATTATCCATGGGTTTGGTGAACTCTTAACATACTACTGTCAGGTATGTCAGTATTTGGTATCTGTAAGAGAGCAGATGTGTTGCTCCGGTTGGATTATTTAGGGTGGCTTTTAGATTAATCTATAGGGGCAGGTATTAAAGGTGCTTCAGAAGATCTCTGGGAAGCTATGTGCTGCATCAAGTGTAGCCAGCTGCTCTTTGGAGGTATGATGAAGCTTCACAGTGCAGCTGTGAGTACTTCTTTATTGAAGATATTTGAAGGTCCTAACAGAAAGCAAAGGGGTGTTTTCAACATGGGGAATGACTTCATCAATGTTGAGAGAGTGCAAGTTTAGAGTTGTTTGTTCAGCAGGTGTATGGAGGATGCAAAGAAGTTTGAGGAAAAAGATGGCTTGAAAAACCTAAAGGAAAGATGATACGCTTGACTTGTGTAGTAGACAGCAACTTAGTGTAGTGCTTTAAGAAGGAAATTTAACTAGTCCAAAGATAATTTAACCACAAATGTGTTTAGTATATGATACCAAGAAGGGGCTGATTGAAAAAGGAAGTTTTAAGAGTTAGTAACTGGTTGCTATGGTGACTCTTCCTGAGTCATTACCTTAGGCAGATAGATACTTCAGGTAGTCAAAAGAAAAGTGGGCTTGAAAGTGAGGGTAGAACAATAAAATACTTCCTATTACTGCGTCTGTTGATAAGACTGTAAGTTGTAGATGCCTGGCAAGTAGTGGGAAATGAGTGGTTGGACTAGGGAGAGGTCACGGGTGGGAAAGTAGACCAGGAAGCCCAGGAAGATGTGCCAGCCCGCCGTGTGTTGCTGGGAAGCTTAGGAAAGCTCCAAGGTTCTCTATGTTAGGTAATTCAGGGTTTCTTACTTAAATCAAAAAAGGCAAGAGGGATATTTTATTCAATTTTGCTTGCAAGTCCAGCATTCAGACTTAATATCATCATGTAGGAGTTGCCTGTATGTAAATATACAGCACTTTTTAAAAGATAACAAGTATTGAGGTAAAGACAAACCCTCCTGAAGGAAAGATCCGGAGGAGGAGGAAACTCAGAGGCAGGAAAGGAGTGCTTACTGAGGAAGAGAGTCCTGAGAAACCGCAGGGTGCCATTGTCTCCTTACTCTTCCTTCTTCAAGCCTTTTTCCCCAGGGTAGAAAAATGGATAGTTTACTTCATCCTTTGAACTTTCTATTTTTAACTTCAGTTCTAGCAGCAGTGAAGTGTTTGTGGGTTTTCATTTTTTAATTTTTATGGAATTTGTAGCTTTATTGAAACTGTGGATAAAATTTTCCCAACTGTTGGTTCCTGTTTATTTTTAGGTTGGAAACTGAGAACTACTTGCCAGACACATATCATTTATGGGATTACAAACTGTTTGGTTTTAGAGGCTAGCACCACTATTTATTTTCAGTGAAGCTGTCCTGAAGATAGTAATTTAGTTCACAGACTAAATATGTTGTGCTTTTAATGAAAATATTTCATATTCTGCCTTTGCCATCTTAATAGTGGTTTAATAGTTAGCATTTGTTGAGAACCAGTATTTCAAGTTTGTCCTGTTCTGTACCAGACGCTGTGCTAAGCCAGTTTCATGTAATATTCATGACAGTCTTGCAAGGGTTTAGTATCTTTTTTTTTTTGTGCATGTGGAACCGGAGATTCAGAGAGGCTAAGTGCTTGCTATAAGACATATTGTAGTAGGTGGAGGTTGTTGGGTTGGCGACCATGTCTGTTAGACTCTTGTACACACTTAATTCATGACATGAAAGGATGATTGATTCTGATGAAGGACTTCTCCCCAGATCTGAGCACATTCATCACATAAGACTTTATTATTATTATTATTATTATTATTTATCACATAAGACTAGTTTATTGCTGAAAACAGATGTTTGACTTACACTGCCTGCCACAAGAGTACATGTATCGAAAATAGGATGCAGAAGTAATACCCTGAATACACATCTGGTATAGAGACGAATGGGCCATCTAAAGGCCAGCTTTACAGTGCCAAACTTTACAGTGCCAAAACAATGTTGTTCCATCCTCAAACATAGCAAGTTGATTTAGTGGCCTAGAGTAGTCTGTTCTTTTTGCATTTCCAGAGGGATGGAGAACAGCATCAGTGCCCCATTGCCCTTTGGTGATTTTTGCTTCCAGTGACCGCCTGTGAACATGGCTACGGCTACTTGGCAGCATTTCTCAAGGCCTACAAGGAAAGACCCTTGATCCCATTACTGCAAGTCACTCAATTTCACTTTAGCTCAACATACGTTTATTGAGCAATTACTAGTACTAAGCTTTGTCCTGGGCCTCTGTATGAAGAATTTTCTCTAATTGTTAATATTGGACAACCAGCATTTTCTACCCATTAATGTAAACCGGAAAATAACAAAGTGGGCATTTTAAAACTTTTTCAAATAAGGGCCATAGAAGTGATTTTTATTAACAACTTCTTGTGTTTTTATAATACTTTCCCATACTTAGTGTTCTTTTACTCTGACTTTTTTCCATCTAGCAGTCTGACATTTGTAGTTCTCTGAGAGAAGGCTAAAAACATAACACCATTGTTAAAAACCCAGGCTTATTTGATAATACTTTGACACATTCTGCTGTATAATGTTCGGTATGATTTTTCGTAAATTGATGCTTCCAGTTATCCTTGTGTGTTCCCAGTACCACAAGCTTTTTAGTAATAGATCTATAGTGGATTCTTCTATCTATCTTTCTTTCTCTTTTTTTCTTTTTTTCAAGAATGGAGGAAGGGATAGGGGCAAGAGGAGAGGGAGAAGAAGAGAGAATCTTAAGCAGGCCCCTCGTCCAGTGTGGAGTCCAATGCGGGGCTTAATCTCACAACCCTACAACCCTGAGATCATGACTTGAACTAAGATCATGACCTGAGCTGAAATCAAGAATCTGATGTTTAACCAATAGAACCAACCAGGCACCCGTACAGTGAATTCTTATATTAATACATTGGTGTACATTTCTGTCTTTCTGGTCCCTCTGGTCTTATTTGTGTCTGCTATCTATTGGGCACTAAGGGCACTATGAGATGAAGAATAGATACCTACTGTCAAGAAGCTCCTAGAATATTATCCAGTTACTTCGTAGCATTAGAATGTATAAGAATATGTGCATTTCCTTTGGCTTCTACATGGTGTTTCATAATGACCATCTTTTAAAAAAAAGATTTCATTTATTTATTCATGAAACACAGAGAAAGAGAGAGAGAGGCAGAGACACAGGCAGAGGGAGAAGCAGGCTCCATGCAGGGAGCCTGACGTGGGACTTGATCCCAGGTGTCCAGGATCAGGCCCTGGGCTGAAGGTGGCGCTAAACCTCTGAGCCACCCAGGCTGCCCTCATAACGACCATCTAATGTAGGTTATTCCATGCTAATAAGCATAGCTAGCCCTAATAAATAGTTCAATACATGGAGACTTACTATCTTAGAATTTATATAGCTGGTAAGGGATTAGTGAGATGTTGTTAAAGGCATACCCCTCCCTAATTATAATGCTTGTTAGTCATTGGGGATTAGCTATGGATGCAGCAGAAAGAACTTCAAATTTGGGGAGAAGACCTGTCCAGAAGGGTGTTTACCTCTTGGACTTTGGGCAAATTAAGTTATTACTTAAATTTTCAGAGCATCAGCCCTCATAGCTTTGTGTGAAGATGAGGAAAAAATATGTAAGAACTTTGAAATAGTAAAACATCAACACTATTGCTATCACTATTGTGATTGTATATTGAAACTTCTTGCTTGTAATTAGTAAAACATTTTATTATTTATTGTTTTTTTTTTGGAGAATTGACAACTCATGTTTTACCAGTGGTTGAAAAATCCACATTAGGGGATTACAGGAGTGGGACGAAGAGAAGATGAAAGGTACCTGGAAAGTTGGAGTATTTACTTGCCTTACAGAAATTTATGCTTTCAAAAATTGAGCTCTTGTATATAAAATATGGTGCTGGATACTTGTATAGTATTCACAGATGGTAAAACTTCCTACCTTTATTACACTATTTAAAATAGGGTGGATTGGGGCACCTGGGTGGCTCAACGGTTGAGCATCTGCCTTCGGCTCAGGGCGTGATCCTGGAGTCTCGGGATAGAGTCCCACATCGGGCTCCCTGCAGGGAGCCTGCTTCTCCCTCTGCTCATGTCTCTGCCTCTCTCTGTGTGTGTGTCTCTTGTAAATAAATAAATAAAATATTAAAGAAATAAAATAAAATAGAATTGATAGACTAGGTTTATGGATAACAGAGTAAAGGTAAAATAGAGAAAGCACAGCAAGTGAGTCACAACATATAGTGGAAAGTGTAAAAGAGGAGATAATACCAAATTGGAAGGGATCAGGAAGGGCTTTTTGGAGGAAATGGGGGCTTGAGAGATATATTGAAAGAGACCATGGAGAAGAGTATTATCTCTAGAAATAGGAATAACAACATAAAAAGAGGCAAAGAGACTGGATGTTTGTTTCTAGTAATAACCAGTACGCCAGCTTGGTGTGAGTCTTGATAGGTGAGGTTGGATATATAGGTAGAAAATGCATTTTGGAAGATTCTGTACATTTTGTTACCTTGATCATTCTTGGTATGTTGTTGTGTCTCTTAAGTCTCTGTTTTCATTGATTATTCTGAGAAGCCTTCCCCCATGCACTCAAGCAGAATTGATTGTGCCTTCTTATTTGCTACCTGTATGTGCAGAACAGCATGGCAGTGTGATGAAGTGGGGATTCTGGAGCTAGGCTCCCTGGGTTGAAAATCTGGCTCTGTTATTTACTAGCTTGTATGAACTTGGGAACGTCACTTAACTTACCTGTGCTTGGTTTCTCCCATCTGTAAAATGGTAGTGATGATACCTGCTTTGTGTGGCTGTTGTAAGAATTAATGGTTTAATTTATGTTAAGTGTTTGGAAAAGTATTGGGCACATGGTAAATACTACCTGAGGGATGGCGTTATTAACCTCTGCAGGGGACTTTATCAATTGGCCTATGATAGGATTTATTTACATGTCTGATGCTCCTACTGGACTGTGCCCTTTTGCAGGCAAGGAGATATATATATATATATATATATATCATCTTACTTTTGTATTTCCATTGCTTTGTACTCTCTGGCTTCTGCGTGGTAGTGTGAAGATACAGCATATATACAGCATATATATCTGGATATATTGCTCCTGTGAGTCTTCAATCTCAGAGCAACTGGGTTTCTTGTACCAGTGGACTGTCTAGTTGTACTTGCTCTGACATAAATATAGCTCATTTCCATACCTAACATTATAAAAATAATTCCATTGTCACTTCTAAGGTAAAAGGTAGCTCTTAATGTATAAGAAGAATTACAATTATTTACTAAGCATGTTTTATTTCTCTAATGAAATGAAGTTTTAGTGTTTCTTTAGGATCATCTAATCATGGGTGCTACAGGTTAACTCTTTGATATAAAAACATTGCTGACTAATTAAAGCCCAGTGTAATTTCTTTCAACGTAATGTGAATATATGAGAAGATATCCTTGCTTAACTTGCAGGTTAGGCAAAAAAAATAAAAAAGGAAAAGATGTGGTACAGGTGGTACTTGTGCCGTCTTTACTGTGTACAACCTCGCTTGCTAGTAAATGTTATTCCTCTGCCTTCACCTTAGAATGTGGCCAGGTGACTCTGATCTAATAGTTGGGTAGAAATAGGGAGAAAGAGACAGCCTTGCCTAAACTAGAACTCTCCGCTTGCTGTATTTTATATGCTTGACTTTTCTTTTTGTATGTAAGAGAAAATGTAGATATTTATCATTACACATTTTGATACTTTAAAATTCAACAATAGAATTTTAAAAATTAGGTCTTATTTATTTATTTATTTATTTATTTATTTATTTTTAAAGATTTTATTCATTTATTCATGATAGTCACAGAGGAGAGAGAGAGAGAGGCAGAGACACAGGCAGAGGGAGAAGCAGGCTCCATGCACCGGGAGCCCGACGTGGGATTCGATCCCGGGTCTCCAGGATCGCACCCTGGGCCAAAGGCAGGCGCCAAACCGCTGCGCCACCCAGGGATCCCCTAAAAATTAGGTTTTAAATTCTATATAATCAGATGTGAATCAGTTTTATTTAAAGATTTTAGAACCAGTATTTCGGTACCATGCATCTGTCCATCGTTGAGAAACTTTAGACAATTAGGAAATAGTGTGTTTCATGTGGTTTCAAGTCAGTTAAAGGTGTTGTGCTTTCTAGTTCAGAGGGAGATGGAGCCCAGATAAAGAGAGTGAACGGATTCCTCATTTTGAAAGTTGATCAATATTATTGGCAGAAAAATCCTAAGTTTTTTACCTTGATAATATTTTTGACCTGATATTTTGACCAAATTACTTTCGTTTTTAGAAAATGAGAACAAATAAAAGGAAAGTCAAGAACCCAGACACTTGAAGTTAAAAATAAGTCATATTGCCAATGTCTCTTTAGTTTTGGAATTATCATCTGAATTACTTGAGAACCAAGTTTTTAAATTGTAATCCTGTCTCCTTATGCCTCTGAAAGGACCAGGGAGAGATCATTCCTACATTGTTCATTCCAGGGTTGAAATAGACACTTATCTCTTACACAGAAATACTGAATAATCAGGTTGTCTTTGTCATGGCCTGATTGCAGTACACCAAGAGAGAACTTGAAACTGCCATCAACAGATGGTTTTCTTGGGCATTTTCCAAGGTTATCTAAGGTCTAACAGCTGCCACCTTCATTCCTGATTTTTTTTTTTTCTTTTCTAAGATGGTTAAAATGGAAATAGCCAACACGTTTTAAGCTGTGTGCCAGAACACTGTTCTAAGATCTTCGTTTATATTTAATTCATTTACTTCTCAGAGTAACGCTGAGAGACAGGTTCTGTTCCACTTAACAGATGATGATCCTGAGGTACAGAGAAGTTAAGGAACTTGTCCACAGTCGTGTTACTGATTGGTAGAGGCCAGAAGTTAACCCAGGTACTCTGCCACTAGAACTCACATTCTCAATTACTTGGCTATCTTGACAAGAATAGCTTATAAAGTGGGCTTCTGTGGTCTTGTCTGGGAACAGGAATTTGTTATAGTGCATCCACTGTGATGTCTGCAAAAGGAAAAAACAGCTTACCTTTTTTTTTTCTTTAAGATTTTATTTGTTTATTCGTGAGAGACACAGAGAGAGAAGCAGAGACACAGGCAGAGGGAGAAGCAGGCTCCATGCAGGGAGCCCGATGTGGGACTCCATCCCGGGACTCCAGGATCATGCCCTGAGCCAAAGGCAGGTGCTCAACTGCTGAGCTTACCTTTCTTTTAATCAAGGAGCAAAGTATCTTTTAGAAAGAAATGGTCAATTATGGGATATTGTGTCAGCTCGCTAGGACAAAGCTGCCAGGGATGGCTCATTGTTTGTTTGAAGGGAAACTCTGAGGAACCAGTGGTGAGGAGGGGAGAGAAGGATGAAAATCTCTTACAGAATTCTTTTTTTTTTTTTTTTAAGATTTTATTTATTTATTCATGAGAGACACAGAGGGAGAGAGGCAGAGACACAGGCAGAGGGAGAAGCAGGCTCCATGCAGGGAGCCCGATGTGGGACTCGATCCCGGGTCTCCAGGATCACACCCTGGGCTAAAGGCGGCACTAAACTGCTGAGCCACCCGGGCTGCCCCTCTTACAGAATTCTTAATCAGCACGCTGATTCATCCATATACACTATTCCCCATCTCAACTTCTGTAGGAATTGCATCACTGATTTCGAATCCATTTTACCGTAAACATTTATATAATACATAGAAAAACAAAGGGACATTAATTTCCATCTCAGGGAAAGTACCCATAAACAGCTTGGCTTAAAATTATCCCAAGAGTCTACTTTCTTTTTCTTCTTATAACATTTGAATAGGTGTCATGATTTCTCTGCCCTTAGCAGAGCTGTGCACTGTCAGGTAAATGCACACTTTGGTACAGTGTCCTTCTCTCTGGAAGGCCAGTCAACTTTCCCACCTTTATGAGTTGGACTTGAATGATAATAATTGACACCATTTATTGAATTGCCTAGTATGTACCAGGCACATACTTCGTTCGTTTAGTCCTTAGAACAACCTGTGAGATCAATGTTAATTCTCTGTTGTAAAGATAAGAAAAATAGTTTGGGGGAAGGATGGATGATTGTCTAAGAGCTCAAAGGTAATTGGTGAAGTCTAGTTCTAATGTAGCCTTTGTTTTCTCATTGACTAATAATTCATTAAGAAGCCTCTCTTTATCTTTCTGAAAGCCCAATGCAGAGCCATTCTTAAGGTGATAGAAAGTAAATTGAAAGTACTTCTCAAGTAGAATGTGCAGCTGGACAAAAGTTTTAGCCGTCTTGTGGGAAAAGGTATAATCTATGAGTAGCATCATCTTTCCAGAGAATAATTTCTTTTTTCAAAAAAATCTGTCTTGTGTGTGTAATTTGATTTTTTTTTTTTAAGTCTGTCTGAAGCTTGAGGCCTGTCGTCTTCAGAATTGTCTTTGTTCAGGGTATTGGTGAGTTCTTTGGGTCACAGCGACACAAAAAAGTGACCTTAATGTTTGAAGACCTATTCATTCTTGAGTACTTACTTTTTTGGATGAGTGCTGGGGTTTCCTGAATGGTAGGTTACCACAGGAGGTTCTGTGTCTAGGCATAGGACCTCAACTGTTCTTGTAAAGAGAAAATTATTCTGATCCCAGTTAAAATGTTACACTTGATCTTAGCCAAAAGGCCGAGAAGCAATACACTAGTTAAATGTTAAGGAGTACTTTATTCAAGATTGCCAAAGGTGTCAAGATTATCACAATAGGGGAGAGAGATCATACTCAACTCTGAATTTAAAAAGAACAAGTAGTGATTTATAGCTAAGGAGCAGGCTTGGGATTGTGTTAGGGGATACTGGATTGGTATGAAAAATTACTGGTAGGAGACACCAAAGGAAGGGGGACTCTTGGTGAAGGCAGGCCAAGGAAAAAGGTAGAGGATGAAGATTTTGATCCCATGTTCAGAGTGGGGAATTCTCTCTAAACTGACTTGGCAAAATTCTTGCTAAAACTGGATTTTGTGGGCAGCCCGGGTGGCTCAGCAGTTTAGTGCCGCCTTCAGTCTGGGGTGTGATCCTCGAGACCCGGGATCGAGTCCCACATCGGGCTCCCTGCATGGAGCCTGCTTCTCCCTCTGCCTGTGTTTCTGCCTCTCTCTCTCTCTCTCTCTCTCTCTCTCTGTGTGTGTCTCTCATGAATAAATAAATAAAAAATCTTAAAAAAAAAAAAATACTGGATTTTGTAGAGCCAGTGACGACTGGAGCCAAAGTAGAGGCCTAGTCAAGATAAAGGTTCAGAGCCTGGATAACCTTTGGTTAAGGAGAAAGTCTTCTGTTAGGTTCTCTTGCCTGAATTCAATATAAGAGTTCAGATATTGGACTTGAACCCCTGGGAGACACCACTAAATGAAGTATAGGGTGAATTCCAGAAAACTATGTTTTCCTACTGGCACAGATTTCTGTGGAAAAGTTGGTGTGGATGATCAGAGTAGTTATGAGAGGTGGGTTCTTTAAAGCCTCTATTATGCTGCACCGTCAGACTGATTTAAAATTTTCCTTAAAAAACTTATACAGTGTTTATTAAGTGCCAGGCTTGGTTCCAAACTCTTTTCAAATATTAATTTACTCAATCCTTAAAGCAACTGGTGTGAGGTGGTTATGCAATTGTTATTCTCCCTTCACAGATGAGGAAACAATGGCCCAGAGGAGTTAAATAATTTGCCCAAGGTCAGGTAGCAAGTACTTGGTGGGACTTGGGTTTCCACCTAGGCAGACTGGCTCCAGAGTACATTCTTAATCACTCTGTTAGGATGCATCCCTGGGCTTTACTTCTCATTATATTATGGGTTTTTCTTTATTCTCTCCAGGAATAAAGAATTCTTCTGGATTTAGTCATACTCTGGACTTTTTTCAGACTGAAGCCTGAATTGAAGAATATATTTAGCTTGAGGTCCCCTATAAATCACAAGGTTATTTGTAAACACCCTTTTAGGTGGCCTTTCACATTAAGGGATCAAAACACATTCCTCACCTGCTCTGTAGTCTGTACATTGGTGACTCTTCCTTATCAAAGATTGGCTGCTTTCTCCTCCCTTTCTCCCTGCTCCATTGGCAAACTTAGTGGCTGGCTGGCTTTCTTTTGTTCGTTTGTTCTTTTTTTTTTTTTTAAATAAATGCTCCATTTATAGGGAGTGAATGGTAGTTCTTTGATAAAGAATTTGGGAATTGGCTTCAGATAGTACACAACTAACACCAAAAATAAGGGGCAAATTCCCTGTGGGCAGAGCAGATCCAATTCCTAAAATATTTCTTTAGCAGTCTCTTAAAAACTGCTTAAATTTGTCAAGCTAGTATTTTAAAATATATGGTATATTACCATATAAAATATGGTAAATATAATATTAAAACTGAAGTCAGACAATAACATGTATGGAAGCTCTTGTATTCCATGATACTTTCAACTTATGGTTTGTTTGTTTGTTTGTTTTGACTTTTTAATTACAGATCTGTCTATGGCCGTACAGAAATTTTCCCAGTCACTGCAAGATTTCCAGTTTGAATGTATTGGTGATGCTGAAACAGATGATGAAATTAGTATTGGTGAGTACTGTTGTTCTTTAATATTCTAAATAATTTTAAAAGTCCTACTTCAGATACTGATTTCTTTGAAACCTAACAGATTCTGGGACGCCTGGGTGGCTCAGTGGTTGAGCATCTGCCTTCCGACCAGGGCATAATCCTGAAATGCTGGGATCGAGTCCTCACATTGGGCTCCCTGCATGGAGCCTACTTCTCCCTCTGCCTGTGTCTCTGCCTTTCTCTCTGTGTCTCTCATGAATAAATAAATAAATAAAATCTTTAAAAAATAAAAATAAAAAAAGTTAAAAAAAGAGAAACCAAACAGATTCATATACCTAAATGCTAAACATGTAAAATATTCTGATTTGATAAAAGTTTAAGGGCAATTTTTGGTTATTGTAGAGGACAGTATTATAAATTGTCTAAAAATCGAACTTGTATTTTTTTCCATAAGGAAATTACTTATTTATCATCCTATAATTTAGCTCAGTCCTTTGAAAAGAGGTAGACAACAATCTTTGTCTCTGCCTCAAAGTGAATCATTCATTCAAAGATATATTGGGCATCTACTATTAAATACAAGGTACTGGTTTTAAGAATTATTTTAATTTTAAAAAGTTTAATACTGATTTCTCTCTTAACATGAGTATTTGTTTATAAGGGAAAAATTGACCCTCCTGATTCAGACGGTTTTATTTCCCATGAAATGAAGAAGTCAGGTTATGTGATTCCCTGGAGTTTTATCTGTATCTGAATTTTTACTGTTTGAAGGTTACATTTTAACAATCACTATTAATAGGTTTTTGACAGTGGGTCCATTTGTAGACTGAGTTAGCTACATGTCACATAATCAAAGACTAAAGAATATGTACATTTGTGAGGATGATACTAAGTGTGCTCCTCTTCCAGATATAAAAATAGAATATTACAAGTGTTTAGAACAGTGACCCTTGGGCCCCTGGATGGCTGAGTGGTTGTGTCTTGCCTTCGGCTCAGGTTGTGATCCCGGGGTCCTGGGATTGAGTCCTGCATCAGGCTCCCTGCATGGAGGCTGCTTCTCCCTCTGCTTATGTCTCTGCCTCTCTGTGTGTCTCTCATGAATAAATAAATAACATCTTAAAAAAAAAAAAAAAGAACAGTGACCCTCAAAGTTTAATGTGTATATGAAACAGCTGGAGATCTTATGAAATGCAGATTCTGATACAGAAGGTCTCAGGTGGAGTGTGTGATTCTGCATTTCAGACAGACTTGAAGGAGATATGACACTCCTGGTCCATGGACCACACTTTGAGTAGTAAGGACTTGTAATCCTAGACATGCCCCTCCACAATCACATTTCTTTTTCTTATATGGTTTTATCAGTTATATATGTATTCCTAAACAGTATGGTTTATTTTTGAAACCCTAAGTAGCAAGCCCAAACCTAGCTGTGAAAGGAAAGGGCATTGTTATCCCCACCAAAAACGGCTCTCAGGAGGAAATAAGCTGACTTTGATTCATTGTGTGGCTTTAGCTTGCTCACATTGACAAAAGTCCCTTCTGGGCAGCCCCGGTGGCGCAGCGGTTTAGCACCGCCTGCAGCCCAGGGCGTGATCCTGGAGACCCTGGATCGAGTCCCACATCAGGCTCTCTGCATGGAGCCTGCTTCTCCTTCTGCCTGTGTCTCTGCTTCTCATTCTCTCTCTGTGCCTCTATGAATAAGTAAATAAAATCTTTAAAAAAAAAAGTTCCTTCTGGATAAATAACTGGTAGAATTCAGAGTTCTTAGACAAGCTCTCCTTGCAGATGGGATTTGCATTATGCATATATCAGTATGGCCAAGGTGGCAGTCTTTCAGAGGCCATGTACCAGGTGGTCACTTTATTGGTTGCTCCTTTAGGAGTGTTAGTTACTCAGGGGGAGGTAGAAGTAGCTGGTCTATTGAAATAAAAAATGAGGGGATCCCTGGGTGGCGCAGCGGTTTGGCGCCTGCCTTTGGCCCAGGGCGTGATCCTGGAGACCCAGGATCGAATCCCACGTCGGGCTCCCGGTGCGTGGAGCCTGCTTCTCCCTCTGCCTGTGTCTCTGCCTCTCTCTCTCTCTCTCTCTCTCTGTGACTATCATAAATAAATAAAAATTAAAAAAAAAAAAAAAGAAGTTCTTTAAAAAAAAAAAAAGACTCCTCCACCTTCAGTATTGTGATGAAAAGTAGCTGAGCCATGTAGGATGAGGACTGCCACATGGGCCTCAACAGCATTACTTTTTTCTCTTTACAGGGTGAATGAGAAAGGGCACCTTCAGCGATCACACACCACTGGCACTTGGAACAATAGTTGTCATCTTTGTGTGCCACTTCTTGACATTTGTGTCATAAATGTCTAGTCCCCAACCTAGACTTTGAAACACACACCTGGCAAAAAAGCTTTGATTATATTACTAAAGTACTAATATATAAGCATTATTATTTAGAAAAAATAAAACTAAGTACTTATATAATAGCATTTATTTTTACTTAGTAATGTAATTGTAATCATAACTCCAAGAAGGCAGAGGCCAGATTTTTTGAATTTTATTTTTAAATTTTGTTTTAGAGGGCAGCCCCAGTGGCGCAGCGGATTAGCGCCGTCTGCAGCCCAGGGTGTGATCCTGGAGATCCGGGATCGAGTCCCACGTCGTGCTCCCTGCATGGAGCCTGCTTCTCCCTCAGCCTGTGTCTCTGCCTCTCTCTCTGTGTCTCTCATGAATAAATAAAATCTTTAAAAAAAAAATTTTTTTTTTTTTTAGAGAGATTGCAATAGAGTGGGGGAGGGCAGGAGAGGGAGAAGAGAATCTTTTTTTTTTTTTTTTTAAGATTTTATTTATTTATTTGACACAGAGGGAGAGACCGCACAAGTAGGCAGAGAGGCAGGCAGAAAGAGAGGGGGAAGCAGGCTCCCTGCTCAGCAGAGAGTCTGTTGTAGGGCTTAATCCCAGGACCCTGTGATCATGACCTGAACCTAAATGTAGAGTCAGTCACTTAACCAACTGAGCTACTCAGGCATCCCTGTCTTGTCTTTCTTTTTTAAAAAATATTTTTATTTATTTATTCATGAGAGACAGAGAGAGAGAGAGAGGCAGAGGGAGAAGCAGGTTGAGCCCAATATGGGACTTGATCCCAGGACTCTGGGATCACGACCTGAGCCAAAGGCAGATGCTCAACCACTGAGCCAACCAGGTGCCCCTATCTTTTCTTTTTTAAAACCACTTTAGCTTTAGCACCTAACCTAGGGCCTGACTCATGATAGACCCTCAGTTAAATTGTTGAATAAATGACATAGTTTTCTTATAAATTTTAATTTTTTCACTTATGTGTTTATTTTTCTAATCATTATATATGTATATAATTTGTAATGTATATTTGTATGTATATTTAATAAAAATATGTATAATTTGTTTTCTTTTAAAGAGGATTATGGCAAATACTTTGGATTTTTTAATAATTTCATAACTTTAAAATGTTTCGTCAGTGTAAATACATAAACTAAAGAAATAAAATCCATGGAACATTCAGGTTGATTCTAGTTGAGAATCTCTCCAGAGAGAGGCAGAGACACAGGCAGAAGGAGAGGCAGACTCCCTGCGGGGAGCCTGATTCAGGACTTGATCAGAGGACCCCCGGATCACGAGCCTGAGCCAAAGGCAGATGCTCAACCACTGAGCCACCCAGGTGCCCCAGATTCTAGTTGATCTTGTTAAAAAGTATAATAAACATATTTCTGCGTATTTCTCTTAATCTCCTTTAAACTTACTTAAAATACCTTCTTGAAGTCACATGTAACTGAAGAGGCAGGGTTTTTAAATTTACGCTCTGCAGCCTTTCAGGCAGATGTTAGGTGATTTCCCCAGGTTGTGGTGAATTCGATCTTCAGCATTGGTCTCTAGTCTCTTTCCACTGTGGTTTAAATGGATCGTGTTGTGGCTCTTGTAGGTTAGATTTGAAAGCTGTGACTTGATCAGGAGGTGGTTTATTGTAGACAATGAATACTAGATTAAATTCTGGTGCTTTGGGGGCTTTAAGGAGTTAGATCAAAGAGGAGCAAAAGATGAATGCTATGTAAGTATAGATGTAATGGTCCTTGATGCTTTTAGATCAGGAGACTTCTGTATCTCCTATTACTGGGAATCTGATTTAAACATTAATACTTTATTTGGAACCTAACCTAGAGCAAAAAGTAGTCTAAAATATTATTTTTGAAACAAAAGTAAAAAATAGGTATATCCTCTCCATCCGACAATTTTTATCCTTGTACTGAGTCCTCAAGTGCATTCTAAACATTTGAAAATATAACATAAAGAGAAGACTATAACCATTTCTAACATGGAAGAATTATGAGTACATTGCAAGCTGCTGTTGCAAGGATAGTGACCTAGGAATATATCCCTGAGACTGTTGTGTAGGGCTGGAGTGCATGGGCAAGGAACTATCCTTACCCTCCTTCATCAGTCTTATTTATTTTTATCATCAGTTTTAATTCTACATGGGAAGATACGTAGTTCCAACTTTGTTTAAAATAGCTTGTGGAAGCCCCAGTTTCAGCCTCTTTATTCCTCTGATTTAACCAAAGAGGAATGAAGTAGAGACAGCTGTGGCTCTTAGCATTGAGTAACAGCCGCAACATTCTCAGCCAGAGTGGTTTTGAGACTTACCAATGATGGAACCATTAGAAATGATGACATACAAAAACTCATCTTTTATAAGCAAGTAATGTCAATGAGAACGTGTAAAATCAAGACATTTGCTTTTTGTATATGAGCTGTGGTAGGAATGAGTAGGGAGGTGGTAGGAAGATGAGTAAGATGCCTACTTTTAATGTGCTTATGGTGGAATAGGGTGAAAAACAGATTTTGAGCAATGTAAGGAAAAGATTCTGTTTCCATATCAGTAAATTACCTAATTTGTGGAAGCTGTTCTGATTGTTTTATAGGTGGGTAGGCATGTGACTGGCCTGTAAATCAGTCCTACTCTTCATCTGTCCCCTTCTTCTCCCATCCTTTTGGACTTGTGCATTTGGGGTTCTTTAGTTTGTTTGTTTTAGCGCTAGTGAAACATTGCTGACTTGGAAGGAAGCAAAATATAATTAGTTGCCTGTGACCCAATGTGGAATTTCTCTGGCTCAGAGAACAGGTCAGTTGTTTCCAGAATTGAAGTCCCAAACAGGACAGCATTCTTGTGCTTTCCCTTTAGCACCTTCCTTTCCATTCAAAAGCATCAAGAGGTCTTTTCTCCTCCCTTCTTACAGGGATAAATGAACTGCATGTGAACTTTCCACAGCTCCATTTTATCTGTCAATTGTAGTGCTAGCCTAGTGGGAAGCAGCCTATTGAATCCATCCAAATTAACTTCTCACAGCTGCTCTAATTACCTACTTATATTTCTTTAGTTTTTGAACTGAGTAAAGATCTTTAGTTAGGAGTAAGTCAGGAGTTCAGTAGCTGGACACTTGGAGCTTAGAAATTGGTGAGGGAGGGTACAGATTGATTACAAACTGCTTATAAGATTCAATCCTCCTTTAATAATTATATGGGTAACATTTGAATGTACCATCGCTTAACTATATTTACACAGTAAGTAATATGTATGTAAATGCAAAAAAAATCAGTGCCCACTGCATCAGTTCTGGTGCATGTACACATGTACATGCATGGGAAGTGATAACTTCCAAAGTCATGTGCTGAGCCTTAAAACCTTACTAGTAGGAGATAAAAGGCTATCTCTACAGAAAATGAAATAATGCCCTTTTAAAACCCCTGTTTACACTGGCTCATTCAAACAATAGAAGCTCACAGTTATTACTGTGAATCTACCTATGAGATAGGTTGTTTTTCTAGGTTAATTTAACATCTGAGAGTATAGGATAATAAAAGGCTGTAAATCTTAGTGTATCACTTCAAAATCCATATCCATACCAAGATTGGGACATGCAACTTATTTTGTTTCTGTATTTGGTGCCTACAATTTGAAATCACTTTTAACCGAAGTCTTAAAAGTCTAGATTAAAAATCAGATATTATTAGGCTAAGCTGGTGCCAATAAAAATATTAGTCATTAAAATGCGGCAAATCTTGTTCATTCTGTGTAATCTTGGAAACCATCGGAAAGTCCAGTTGCAATTGTGCATAAACAACTTGGTTAGCAGTTGTATGATAGCCTTTGGTAATTCTCAGGAAAGTTTTACACAACATGAACCAAGGATTAAACATTTACCAAGAAGGAGAGTCAGTTTGCTAATAAATATTTTAGGTGGGGACTTCATTCCCTTAGACACACCTAAACAGAAAATTCCTGTGGTGAAGACAGACAACACAAAACCACTTGTCGACTAAGGTTATGGCTCCCAGCTCTGAGTGCAGAAATGAGGGGCCATCAATTAGGTAATTCAGATCAAATATATTCATAATAATTGCACAGATATTTCTGACATAGCTAATATATTCCTGTTCATGTATTTATTGTTTTCAGTGCAGATATGCAGACAGCAATAACGATGGCTAGTGCTTAATAGTTTTTAAAATAAAGACCTGGTACAACTTAAAAACAAAACAAAACAAAACAAAACAAAACAGAAAACCTTTTTTCTTTTTAAAGAATTTATTTATTCATTCATGAGAGACAGAGAGAGAGAAAGGCAGAGACACAGACGGAAGGAAAAGCAGGATCCATGCAGGGAGCCGGACGTTGGACTCGATCCCGGGTCTCCAGGATCACGCTCTGGGCTGAAGGCGGCGCTAAACCGCTAAGCCACCCAGACTGCCCAAAAAAACCCCTTTTATAGGCAAATCTAGATAGATTATATCTACAGATTATGTGTACAGTTTAATGAATGGTAACTTAAACTGAACCAAGTTTTGTATATTCTGTTGTCTGTGGTATACTTTACATTTTGGATTCTTTCCTGTTCCTTCTTTAGGAGAACATTGCAAAAGGTGAGACTATAGGACACAAATTTAAAATAGTGACTTTTCAAGTCACAGGGCTTTATTGTGTTTTCCTGAGCCAGCAGCACTTTGCTCAGCTGCAAATACTTATTGTTGGATTACCTCTCAGAAGTGTGACTTGGTGGTAAAGTGACTTAACTGTGAGCCTGAGTCACCTTGGTATATAGATAGGAGCCTGTGAAGGACCACTGTTGCCTGTTCAAAGGGTGTGAAGTAGAAGAAATTTTTTAAAGGAGTGGTTGGAAAATTTTTTTTCATTTTCCTTGTTAAAGAAAGTACTATGGGGAAAATGCATTAATTTTTTGCCAAATAAATCCATCCATTTTGATTATGCATCTGTTAGGTCCAGTGGAAAGGTACTGTGTGATCTAGTTTTGCAAGTGATAAATAAGAATATGGGGTGGGAGGCATGGCAAATGGTTTGCTTTATGTGTTTTGAAGGGGTTCCTATATAGTTTAAAAACACTTTGAGGTAGTAACCTGTATTTCAGGTTAAAAATAATAATTGGTATATTTATAAACCCAAGAAATGTGCTTAAAAGATTATAAGTGATTATTAGCTTAAAAAGAACCTGTTTTCTTCAACTTAAACTAATAAAATTCAACTTTTAAAGTATTAAATTATGAAATGCTTCTGGAAAGATTTTCTTTAGAACTTGATGAGCTTTAAATACTCACCCGTATTGATTATTACTAATATTTGAAGGTGGAGTGTAGCCATAAAACTAGTTTTGAGTGTTTCTTGGGCAAAATTTCCAAACCAGAGACAATATCATTACTAACTACAACTGAACTCTTCAAAAAGAGACCTTTGATTTTACTAAATTCTAGGAAATGATTACCTTCTCATTTGCTGAATCAAAAGAGAATCTATGACTTATTATAAACCCTCATTATAACCCACTTAAATGTGGTTATATAAATCAGGAAGTCCTCTATTAAAGTGGAACATTTTTAAATGCCTAAATTGTTTATACAAATAACATTTTCTTTTGAACTCTGTAGAGGAAGCATATTTTACTTCTTAATGGCTCTCAGTTGGACAATTGAATTATTGTTTTCCATTTTTTTTAACCACGTTATTTTTGCACCCACACAGAAACCACCCACAATTAAGGATTGAAACAGCTGGGAAAGTTGCATATTTCAGGTGGAGTTCCTATCATTAAAAATCATGCCACTTGAGAGAGAGGTTTTTTATCATGTTAGCTCTTTGTTTTAAATAATGTAATTTGATTTATTTGAAATCGAATGGCTTAGATTTTTATATTTCAGGCTCTGAAAAACAACCTGAAACTTATGTCACAAATCACATATCTAAAAGAAAAAAAAGTTGTGTTAATTTACTGATTTACATTAATCCCCAGAAACTCCTTTTTTTCCTTAGTGATCTGCTAAACAAAAAGTAGTTTAGTATGTTTCATAGAGACTTTTTTTTTTAATCAATTCCAGCAAACTGTACACTGTTGGAGGTTATAGAGTTTTACTCACATTTCTGTTCCTGGATGGTACTAGTATTTAAGTGCTTTATTTGTAGCAGAGGCTTAGTATTTGTTAATGTGGATAGTCCTCCTGTAGGCCCTAGCAAACCTTTATAGAAATGAATCATTCTAGAGTACATAAATAGAATATATTAAATAAAATATATATGTATTTGGCTATTTCTAGCATGATTCTTTTCAATATAGTAATAAACCAAATTTTATACAAACACACCTAACTTTTCCTTGGACTTGGGAATCATTTAGAACCAATTTCTTAGTATTTCTAAATATTTCAAACCAGAGCTGAAGATTTTTGTATTCTTTAATTTCTTTAGTGTTTAATTGACTGTTAAGTTACATTGTGCCAATCCCTGGGGACCTGGTGGTAAAGCGAATTAATAGCTCTTGTCCTCTTGGAATGCTCTGACTTAGAGGCTAAGATGATAGCAAATATTCTTTTTAGGACAACATAACTTAAGGAAGGCTGATTTCAAGGCGAGAGTGGATAGAGAGGGAAAACTCTTTAGTCTATGGTTAGTGACTTTGAATAGCTCAAATCTCAACAAAATGACTAGACACTGAAATAAATACTGTAGCTCTATATGATTTGGGATGCAGGAATATGTTGTTTAACCTCATTACTCACCAATTCTGTATTTATAAATATGCCTACTCTACAATAGTTTGGTATCCCTGAAGTCAACACTCCTGGCACTTTTGTGTTTATGCATTGAGGCAGAAGAGTTGAGATTCCTGTCTTGAGAATCTGCTGTGTAAAGTGAGGTGCCATAAGGCAGCCATGGCTATTCAATGACTAGCAGGGTTGTTTTTTGCTCTTCTATAAGGGCAATAATCCAAATTGTGTTGAATAAAATTTACTGAGTAAAATTTAAAGATCTAATTGGCTTTACTCAGTGATTCATGAATCAGGCAGCATCACATCTAGTGGATAGAAACAGGAGCTTTGAAGAGCTATACAAGGCAAGAGATCTTTAGACCAAAGTGAACAAGAACAAGGAAATTATACTGAGAGTTTGCTGAGTGGCTAAAGCAGGGTTACTTTCCTGATGGAGCTAAGGAAGGTTTTGGGTTTGGGTTAGGTAACCTGCTGAGCAAGCAGGCAGTGATTGGTTGACTTAGGCCTTCTTCTGGGAAAGTAAGTACAGAAACTTTGCTGATGTGGGGTTTAGCATGCGTGACTCCATTGGGCCTAACCTGGTTACTTTAACAAGTAAAAGGACCAGAAATTAGAGTGCTTTGGTACCTTCCTTCCCCTCTTTTTAACCTGCCTCTGCCTATATTTCCTGCCAGTAAAACTCATTTATTCTATAAGTACCCAAGTGCCAACTAGGTGGAAGGCACCATCAATGGCTTAAGTGATTTGTATTTTCATTGGGTGACCAACATTAAACAACCAGCCACAGTTAAACTACAATTGTGTTGAATGCTATAAGAGCAAAGTATATTATGCTGAGAGATCATACATACTGGAGATAAACCAGGCTTAATTGGGTGGCTGAGGAAGTGATGTTTAAATTAGTCATGGAGAAATAGTAGGTGAAAGGGGAGTAGGGAGCAGATTGCAGATCTAGGGAAGGGATGAGTAAAGGCTTTGGGGAGCAAAGGAGGCATCCAATGGGAAAAATGGCATGTGTCAAAGTTGTGGGCAGGTAAACAAGACTTAATAAACCATTTAGGGGATGTGGAATTTTACCTAAAGTAATAAGCATTGGATGTTAATCAGAGAAATGATATATTTGCATTTTAGAAAGGTTACTGCCTTGTGGAAGATTTAAGAAAGCTGCTCCAGATGAGCTTTTTTTAAAATGTTTTACTTGGCTGTATCTCTGGGCTTGTGACCAGGAGAAAATGGGGAATGGTAGCCCGACTTTAATAATGTGACTTATGGATATGATACCTACGCTTTTTCTAATACACTTGCATTGACCCACAGAACCATAGTTAGAGTGCATCTCTTTTATTTTCCGTATGAATAGAATGGTCTTAGTAAAATTGGAATCATGGTTGGCTTGTAATTGTAAGCCATGACCTGCTCATGAAGACTTTTTTTTCATATTTTTTTGTGTAATAACAGAAATATGTTTTATTACCTGTTGGTAAACATCAGGTACCATAAAGGTATGTGGTGGACTGTGTGGTGTGTAGTTTACAGTTTTGTTAGTAATTTCCTAGTTTACTTACTGGACTTTGTCTGCTCATGTTGGATATAGTCTGTTTTGAAAACAGCTTTAAAGTTGTTTTAGTGGAGTAGTTTATGTCTTTCTGTCCAGAAGCTGCATTTCTTTAGTACTAGGATGACTCTCACACCATTTCATGTACATGTGGAGATGGGAGGGTGGGAAGTTGTACAGCCTATTGTTTTTAAATCTTTTTTTGTTTTAATTTTTTTTAAATTTATTTATGATAGTCACACAGAGAGAGAGAGAGAGAGGCAGAGACACAGGCAGAGTGAGAAGCAGGCTCCATGCACCAGGAGCCCGAAGTGGGATTCGATCCCGGTTCTCCAGGATCGCGCCCTGGGCCAAAGGCAGGCGCCAAACCGCTGCGCCACCCAGGGATCCCTGTACAGCCTATTGTTATTGTTTGTTTGAATTATCAGAAAGTGTTACTTCTGACTTAGAAAGGTTAGTTTTTTAGAATCCCGAGTTTAGTATCTTAGAATAGAAAGAGACCTTGGAGAACACAGAAGCTAACTGTATCATTTTGCTTTAGAAACAGGTGGAATGGGGATCCCTGGGTGGCGCAGCGGTTTGGCGCCTGCCTTTGGCCCAGGGCGCGATCCTGGAGACCCGGGATCGAATCCCACGTCGGGCCCCCGGTGCATGGAGCCTGCTTCTCCCTCTGCCTGTGTCTCTGCCTCTCTCTCTCTCTCTGTGACTATCATGAATAAATAAATAAAAATCTTTAGACTTTTCAAAAAAAAAAAAAAATAGAAACAGGTGGAATGATTTGTTCAAGTTGCACCAGTATTAGAATCCTGATTGCCTGACTCCTAGGTCAGGAACTTTGACTCTTGAATTTATTTGTTCGTTCATTCATGCATCTATTCATTCAAAAAAGCATTTTCAAGCACCTGTGATTTGTCAGACTGTTTGAGTGCTAAACACACATCTTTGTGCAAAGCAGAAAAATAATCCCCACTGTCATGGGGATTTTTCAGAGGAGTTAGGTGCTAAGATGTATCAGTTTATTGTAGAACTTAGACTGATAAGTGCTATAGGGATTTAATAAAAAGGATTATTTAAAAAATAAAAATAAAAAGGATTATTTAAAATTTTTCTTAAGGAATTTTAATTTTTTTCAGGGATTGGTAACTGTACATTTATTCATTTCTTTTTTTATTATTTTTTTAAATTTTTGTTTATTTATGATAGTCACACACACACACACACAGAGAGAGAGAGAGAGAGGCAGAGACACAGGCAGAGGGAGAAGCAGGCTCCATGCACCGGGAGCCCGACGTGGGATTCGATCCCAGGTCTCCAGGATCGCACCCTGGGCCAAAGGCAGGCGCTAAACCGCTGCACCACCCAGGGATCCCTTATTCATTTCTTAGCAAAGCATGTACTTAGCTGTGTTGCCTTCTTGGTTCCCAGTGATAACTCAAATGACATTTTATAAAACAGAAAATCAAATAAGGGACTTAATACATAGAAGTGCAGCAAAACATCAAAATGATAATGCTAAAAGTGACATTTGAATTCAATGTAAATGGAGTTTTTCTAAAAGAAATCACTGACCATGGGAATATAGATACTGCCACTATTCCAGAGACTAGATATACAGGCTCAGGAATTTAATGAAGATTAAATTAACATAGATGAGGAAAGTGATCATGTCAAAAAATATGGAGATGTCTTAGAAGAAGTAATGCCGTAGAAAAATTCACATTAACAGAACTCTCAATATTCCACACATTGAAAATGCAAAGGATGAGGTGTTGGAAGCTGATCCAAACTTATAAATGAGCATAATGATTTGCTGAAAAATGGCCCCCCCCATCATAAGTTATAAGAAAGAATTAGAAGGTAAACAATGATCAAAGTCCCTCCATAACTTTTATAAAGAAATACAATGTTTTATATTTCAATGTTTCTAATATTTTAAATTACAGTGAGATAAAATATATTAATTTTGCTGTTTTAAAAATTTGCTACATATTTATAATTGATCATGGAGAATTTTTAATTTTTTTAACAATCCTTTGAAAGGTTATAGGACTATTATAAATTTCCCCACTGAAATATCAGAGAGGGTGACAGAACATGAGAGACTCCTAACTCTGGGAAACGAACAAGGGGTAGTGGAAGGGGAGGTGGATGGGGCAATGGGGTGACTGGGTGACGGGCACTGAGGGAGGCACTTGATGAGGACTGGGTG
The DNA here is from genome assembly GCF_003254725.2 of Canis lupus dingo. Taxonomy (NCBI): domain Eukaryota; kingdom Metazoa; phylum Chordata; class Mammalia; order Carnivora; family Canidae; genus Canis; species Canis lupus. The sequence continues at coordinate 979,415 of NC_064263.1, read as the reverse complement.
TTATACTTTATGTTGGCAAATCGAACTCCAATAAAAAAATATACAAAAAAAAAATTCCCTACTGATTGCTAAGTTTGCTTTGCATGGTTTCAGCTTGCAGCCATTTTTATCATCCTGCGCTGTTGTGCAGTATGCATTGCCTATTCAACACAAACTTTATTTTATTTTTTTAAATTTAAATTCATGTATTATTGATTTCAAGGTAGAGTTCAGTGATTCATTAGTTTTATATAACACCCAGTGCTCATAACATCATGTGCCCTCCTTCATGCCCATCACCCAGGTACCCCATCCCCCAGACCCCCTCCACTCCAGCAACCCTCAGTTTGTTTCCTATGATTAAAAGCCTCTTATGGTTTGTCTCCCTCTCTGATTTCATCTTGTTTTATTTTTCCCTCCCTTCCCCTATGCTCCTCTGTTTTGTTTTTAAGTTCTGCATATGAGTGAAATCATATAATTGTCTTTCTCTGATTAACTTATTTCGCGTAAGTAATTTTAATGCAGAGGCACGTAATTTTAAGATAATGGTATTACTGCAAACTGCTTATAAAATGAACCTGTTTTATCTTCCTTTCTCTGCGTAATCAATCAAATTTACATGACCATGAAAACACTAACCCACTGCCAGATTTCAAACCTTGATGTCAAAGTCATATAAATACTACTGAGGCTTGCTGGCTCTAAGCACTAATTTTTTTTTTTTTTTCTGGAGCATTTAGAATGTAAAAGCATTTTTTCCAGTGCATCCTTCTGCTCTAGACTGTTAGACTTCTTTCCTTGCTTGGGCATCTTTAGTCTGTGTACTTGAACATTCATTGTCTTGATATATACAATCTTGAAGAAAATGAAGGTGTAACGTCCTTTTAGCTGGAATACAAGGATTGAGAGCCAGAGAATATCTTAGAGGGTTTTTGCTGTATAGTCTACAGTTTCATTTGCATGTTCTCAAGAGACACATAAAGCCTTTGATAGAAGTTGCCCTTTAGGAGGTTTATTCTGGCATCTGTATATGTGATAAATTATAGCATGAAAGTATTTGCCAGAGTGAGTCTGAGTCAAAGATTGCCTTCCTCAGCAAATCTCTTATGGACCAAGAGAGAACATTTATAATAATAAATACAGTTTTTATTATTTATTATACATAATAAAAGTACAGTTTCAGTATTGACATAAAATGTTTGTACTAGAAAAGCAATAGTTCTAAGGACTGTGTTTGAGATAAGTGAGTTAGGAGGCAAGATATGAACACCCAGAGATTACTGGAAAGCTCATTGGCAAAAGGCAAGAACAAACATATGAGTACTGAAGAGAGACTTGGTGGCTGTGGGAGGAAAAAGAATATAGAGGGAGAAGTTAGAAAGCAAGAAAAGAGTTGGATAAAAGGAAAAAGAATATAAAGGGAGAAGTTAGAAAGCAAGAAAAGAGGTGTCTCAGTGGTTGAGCATCTGCCTTTGGCCCAGGTCGTGATCTTAGGGCCCGGGGATCGAGTCCCACATCGGGCTCCCCTTAGGGAGCCTGCTTCGCACTCTGCCTGTCTCTGCCTCTGTCTCATGAATAAATAAATAAAACAATAAAAAAAAAAAAAGAGTTGGATAATAGGCTTAAAAGAAGAAGAAGAAGAAAGTTTGCCCTATGTACTAATCTAGGAATATGTGGCTGGACAAAAAGGCTAATTCTGAGTAATTTCTCTGACATAAATAGTTGCTGAATCATGACTCACAGTGCTGTGGAGAGAAGAGCTTTCAGGTCATGCTTCATTTTTTGTACTCAAAGATAATATCTTATATCCTCTACAATCACAGATTCTTGGTGTCTGATACTAGTCTGTGGAAAATCACTACTCTCAACAATAGATTGGTGTTTATACTGAGGAGGGGCTCAATTGGAGAAGGTACTAATAAAACAGGGAAAAAGTCTATTTTAGAGTTTGTGCTTTTTGGATCATCATATCTCTGATGCCTAGCATGTTCCCAGTGGAGCCATTAAAGCTGTAGAAGACCCATGTTTATAGGGAAACCTGGTCATTTATTGCCACATTGTCCTTCACAGTCTGCAAAAAGGTTTTGGTTTATGCAAAACAAACAAGTGTGTAACCTTAGAATGAGAGATGACATTCATGGGCCAAGTGTTCCAGAGATGAAAATAAAATCAACTTTTCAAATTCAAATCACAAAATATGACTTAGTTCATATGGAGAGACTTTGGATTCTCTAGAATTTCCTATCAGTAATGAATATCTGTGCAAAGAAGCTTATGGGCAATTTAGTACATGGAAACATGAATAAAATCTTCCTGTGGCCTTATAAATAGAAGAAGGTAAAAGTAAAAGGTTTATGATATGATCATTATAATGCTAAGGAGAATGTGTTGAGTTCTTTAAGGATAGTAAAAACAAAACTGCTGTGAGAGCAGCAAAGGTGGAGAAAAGGCATCAGAAGATGCTTGAATAGAGAGGTTTTTTGAGTTGGGTCCTAGTGGGTTAGGTCAAGGAAAGGCATGGAAATGGGAAACTACAGGAATGTCTAGGAGTTCAAAGTGCTAAGTTAGAGATTAGAAATAGTAGCATTTCAGGCTATGAGACTTGTAAAGTACCTATGGTCACATACTGGAGGTACCACATTGCTTGCGATGTGGACTTTATCCAATCAATGACCTTAAATGGGTAAATAGGGGCATAATCCAAGGTGCTCTTTAGGAATTTTATTCTGACTGTTAATACATACGATAAATTAGTCTTAGAAGCTGGGAAACTAGTAATTAAACTGCGTAATATCACAGCCGAGATGCAGTGGTATCTTCTGTGGTTATGGAAGAAGGGTAGAGGAGACAGATGAGCTGTACTTGGTGACTGGGTACCTGGAAGGGAGGACTGGGGTTGATCTATCACTTGAGTTACTAGCAGAATGATGTTATGAGCCCATTACGTGTGGCAGAGTACCTGAGTGTAGAGTGGAATTATGGGTCAAGGTTTTTTTTTGTTTTTTTAAGATTCTATTTATCCCTTCATGAGAGGCACAGAGAGAGAGAGAGAGAGAGGCAGAGGCAGAGGCAGAGGGAGAAGCAGGCTCCATGCAGGGAGCCCATCGTGGGACTCGATCCCGGGTCTCCAGGATCACGCCCTGGGCTGAAGGCGGCGCTAAACCTCTGAGCCACCGGGGCTGCCCATGAATCAAGTTCTAATGTGTGTTAAGTTCTGAGATGCAGATAGACTCTCTATCAGAAATTCCTGGGAGGTAACTGGATTTCTCAATTCCATGACCATGCTTAGAGTAGTGGGAAAGTACATACAGTTCATGTGATTCATGTGGGTTCAAAGTTTCACTCTGGAAATTGTTAGCTGTGCGATCTTGCATGTTATTTAGCGTCTATATTCCAGTTTCATTATGTGAAGAATGCAATGGTGAGATAAGATTTGGGTGTTTTACTGTGACCATCTTGTGGAGTATTGAGGATTAAAGAACTGTGTTCAGTGCTGGTGCAACTGTCAAATAAATCTCCTCCTCCTTCCCTAACTCTTCCTACTTCACAAGGATAGGAGTACATGGGAGTTACTTCATAGACTTGGGAGGAGGAGAAAGAGCTGTGTGGAGAGAAGAGTGACGACGGAAATGACAGAAACCTAGCTAGAGATGGGGAAGGGGGAAGTTTGAAGCTTCATGGGGAGTTGTTAGCTTCTAGGAGAAAGGGGGCCACTTTTCTGAGACAGGCAAGTTGAAGAGAATGAATAAGTACAGTGTTAATCAGAGGGTCTTGAACTTCTCTCAGAGAAGCAGGAGGTTAGACCATCTGGTACCAGTGAGTGAAGGAAAGTTGGGACTTGAGAAAGAAAATTCTTTTTAGATAGCCACTGTGGGAAATAGGATTAGGAGTAAACCAGAGTTTAATAAAGGGATTGGAAAAAGTAAAGGGGTTAGATAGCTTGAACTCTTAGTGTCCTTGTGGGTGTCTGAATGACAGCAAAGGAAGGTCACAGGAGGCTGAGAAGCTGGATGTTGGACAAGGAAGCAGATGTGGAAGTTCAGTAGGGTGGTAGCAGAGGGGTATGAATGGGGTGCCTCCATTTTTGTGGAGTGTGAAGGAGTGCTGGGAGGTGGTAAGGATTGGCAGGCTTTGGAGTAAGTGGCTGTCAGCAGCAAATTACTGATTGTTCCCTTTAGGGCAGGATCTTTGGGTCCTGATTATCTCTTGAGCACAAACAGCTTTGAGACTGTTTCCTTTTAAAGATAATAAGCCTGTTCTTTGCTATAATGTAGCTGGCATTCCCTTCCCTGCCCTGCTCCTTCCTGCTCCCTCCTCCTTGTTTGGCAATAATGGTTTGCCAGAATAGAATAGATTTGGGAATCAAACAATCAAAATTCAATACCTGCTTCTCCACTTAAGAGCTTTGAGATCATGGGGCAAGTTACTCCAGGTGATTGATCCTCTTTTTCTCATCTGGAAAATAAAGATAAAACCCACTCAGTACCTCATACCATTTTGTGAACATTCCATGAGATGGTCTGTGTGACATCTCTGCCTCTTAGTAGAGGTTGCTCCAAAGTGTGAGTGGTCTACATACTGGGGGAAAATGGTTTCTGAATTGGAGATTGTTTTGGCTTTGGGAAACAGGCCAAATGCCACTAAAATAAAACCAAACTAAAACAAGGCAACATCAGATCTCTTTTTAAAAAGCAGGGGCACCTGGGTGGCTCAGTTAGTTAAGCATCCAACTTTTGATTTCAGCTCAGGTCATTATCTCAGGGTCCTGAGATTGGGTCCCTCATCCAGCTCTACACTAAACAGGGAATCTGCTGAGACTCTCTCTACCTTCTCCCTGTCCACTTTCCCCTGCTTGCACATGCTCTCTCTCTTTCTCTCAAATAAATAAATCTTTAAAAAAAAAAAAAACAAGGCAAATCAGAATAGCACAGGTTTTCTAAAACATATGCTTCAAAAGAAAACAAAAATATTTGACTTACAGACTGTTATGCACAATTCTTATTATATTAACAAAATCTCAGAGTGAAAAATCTTTGGGATTCAGAAGAAATTCATTTGAAGCAATGAGATGGTGTGAAGTCTTCAAAGAAATCAGCTAGAATGAAGTTTTGAAATTGTGTGAAGTTGAAAAGCAGTCTTTGTATATTTGTATGTATTCATTTGCCAAAATTTGACCTTAAAACATATATGCCCTGCATGTGTGTGTATGTGTATACTAGGACACACAAGCTACTTTGTAGTTTGGCAGGTTCAAAGCACATATTATTACAAGGCCCTGTCTCCCGTCAGAGAGAATCTGGGAAGGAAAAACCATTAGATAGTGTAGAATTAGGTCAGCGCTTCCGTTGTGACTTTGCATCTTGGAATCCTGGTTCTCCACTCCACTCTGCAGTGGTTGTAGTAGCTCTCTTTTACAGGTGAAGCCCCTGGTTGATAGAAGATGTAAAGTCTTCGAGTCCCATTGTTATGCCAGGGAGGACAAGAGAAACCAGATTGAAAATCACCGTAGACCAGAAAAGAGTGAAAGATGGACAATCGCCCCCAATGGTGAATCTCAGCCCAAATGGGCACTGGCGGGCAGTGGTTATAGACTGAGGTATAGGACCCATGCAATGGCAGAAGCCGGGTTGGGAGGGAGGCATGAAGAACAGGAGTTGGGAATTTAAAAGGAGACTAGATTACTGGCTGTAACCCATATAGAGAGTCTGGGTTCTATTTAGAGGATAAACAGGAGAGTGGAGGTAGAAAGAAATGGGTGGATATAGTGGATTCCAAAGTGAGGATTTCTGTCCCTTTGTCTTATATAGTCTGGATTGGCAGCTGTGTCCTGGGTGGAACAAACAGCACAGTTGATGGTAACGGACAAGCGATGAAGCCAAGATGGGGCAGTTCTTAAACAATTCTGTGCAGAGTCCATGGTCAACTTGATAAAAGTTTAATTTTATGAGTTTTCTTTTGTAGGCTGTGCATTTCTTATTGTTCTTTAATGCTTAATTAGCAAACTGTGCTATAATATCAAATTTTTATTACTAAAATAACATCTAATATATTCTTCTAACTTGGTACATCTCATATTGCTGAAACCTAATACACCTGCATGCAGTGCTATACAAAGATGCACTGATAGGATAGGAAAGAACAGTTTTGTCTCTTTATCTTTTATTTAAATTCAGTTAATTAACATATAGTGTATAATTAGTTTCAGAGGTAAAGTTAAGTGATTCATCAGTTGTGTATAACACCCAGTGCTCATTACATCATATGCCCTCCTTAATGCCTGTCATCCAGTTACTCCATCCACCCCATGACCCATCCAGCAACCCTCAATGTGTTTCTTATGATTAAGAGTCTCATATAGTTTGTCTTCCTCTTGATTTCCTCTTGTTTTATTTTTCCCTCCCTTCCCCTATGCTCCTCTGTTTTGTTTCTTAAATTCCACATATGAGTGAAATTATGTGATAATTGTCTTTCTCTGATTGACTTATTTCACTTAGGATAATACCCTCTAGTTCCATCTATGTCATTGCAAATGGCAAGATTTCATTTTTTTTTTGGAATGGCTAAAATTAACACATCAGGAAAGAAGAATTTAAATACAAGTTTATAGAGATTTTTTTCAATATTAATCTTTTTGATTTATGTTTGGAAATTAAAAAAAAACCAACCACAAAGCTAAACACCATAAGGACATTATGGGGAACTTGGTTTTGTTACCTTAAAGATAAACTAGAATTTTTATGTGTTTTCATGAGACCTTGGATTCTAAGGGGCTGTGAAATGTTACAAGAAAGATGAGTGCCTCTGAGTGTGTGCCTACAGTGACCTGCCAACATTTATCTGTAGGCCTGTGGTTTTGTTTTTGTTTTTGTTTTTGTTTTTTTCTGTTGGTTTAGGAAGCAATTTATTGGCTTTGCAACTAGGGATCCATGGTGCTTGAAGCCACAAATAGAGTAGAACAATCTTATTTGATGTTATGGCTCCCAAAAAATAACTAGTGTTTGTGGTTGCAAATAATGTCCAGGATTGCAGACAGAATCGAAAGCCCATCAGGTGAGAGTGTTAATTTTTACAAAGACACACAGTGTCTAGTTGATATTGTGTGGAGAATTGGTGTCACTTTTTTATACCTTGTTGTCTGTTTTGTAGACAGTATTGCTTTTTCAGGCATTACTAATCTGCTCCTTACTTTATGGGTTAAATTGTTCCTGAACCAAAGCTTGATGTTCAGGTACTGTGCTATCTGTGATCTTCTAAATGTTCAAAGAGTTAAAGCTTCCTTAGTGAGAGTTCCAGACATGAGCTGCTGATGTGATACCTGTTAGATCATTGCATGCTTCATAGTGTACTGCTGAGTATCATTTGGCTATGTATATTGATTCACTTTTATTTTTTTCTACGTGGCCAGATCTAGAAGCGTATGAGGAATTCATTTGCTCTGGCTCATATCCTCCGTTAAGTGTTAGCATCATACTGCTTTTCTCCTAAGAAAGACTTTGGTAGCCTACATCGTACACCCAGATAGAATAGTAAAGTGACTGTTAGAACATTATCGGGACTTTTTAAATGATTGCATTGGTTCAGTCTGGCTTTTATAGACTTTTAGAGGTTTTTATGTTTTCCTTGAGATTTAATCAAATCTAAATCCTACTGCTAACTCAGTTCTCCCCTATTCATCAGCAAATCTGAATGTCATAGGTGATTTGCTCACTTAATAAGTACAAAATGTGCTACTGACATAATTGTATGTCACTGATTTTGTGATCTGTACTTCTGCTTGGGTATGTATTTGAGAAAAAAGACTCCTAGGAGAAATATTTAGCACATCATTATGTGATTGTGATATAAATGTTGGTTGGAGGTGGGAGAGACATGCTTTCTCAGTTTTCCTAGTTGTGAATTCTTTAAAGTTCAAGCAGATCAATTGTTTAAACATTTAATAGTATAATGCTTAGTACTCATAATATTGGAGTCATGCCAACAGTGAACAGGAAGTAATTTTCCTTTTTCTTTCTCATTTTTACTTCTAGGCACTGACCAGGTTTTCCACAGCCAAAAATGGTCAGGTGAACTTAAAATCCTGCTGAAAAGATTGAGTTAGGAAATAGATATTTTAGAGAGTTCAGGAATGTTTTATAATTTATGATATTTGTAAATATAGGAGCCATTATCACACTTCCTTACCATGTGGACATATTTCAACTGTTGTCTTTATGAATGTTGTTACTCTTGGGACCTGTCATAAATACACCTGAATGATAAATTTCTATTGTTCCAAAAGTGTGTTTCCAATATCATGTTGTAGAGATGAAAAGGGAACCTATAGAAATATTCTTAACCTCAATAATTTGTTGGAGGGTTGACATCTGTATTTGAAACTATATTTTGAATGCTCTCTAGTAATCTCATGGTTCAGTTGGATAAGAAGGGGAAAGATTATTACTGGCGAATATAGCCAGAAAAGTTTCATGCAGGTGGCAAGAATGCAGATAGCCAACATAATTTTCCACAAAGTGTTGCTTATCCTTTTCAAAATATTTTATGAAGCCTAGAATATGAGTTGGTATGTTTCTCCACATATAGTAAATAGTTTGTGGAAATTTATTATTAAACTCACTAATTCATTTATTTTTTTAATAATAAATTTATTTTTTAGTGGTGTTCAATTTGCCAACATACAGAATAACACCCAGTGCTCATCCCATCAAGTGACCCCTCAGTGCCCGTCACTCGTTCACCCCCACCCCCACCCTCCTCCCCTTCCACCACCCCTAGTTTGTTTCCCAGAGTTAGGAGTCTTCATGTTCTGTCTCCCTTTCTGATATTTCCTACCCATTTCTTCTCCCTTCCCTTCTATTCCCTTTCACTATTATTTATATTCCCCAAATGAATGAGAGCATATAATGTTTGTCCTTCTCCGATTGACTCATTTCACTCAGCATAATACCCTCCAGTTCCATCCACGTTGAAGCAAATGGTGGGTATTTGTCGTTTCTAATGGCTGAGGAATATTCCATTGTATACATAAACCACATCTTCTTTATCCATTCATCTTTCGTTGGACACCGAGGCTCCTTCCACAGTTTCGCTATTGTGGACATTGCTGCTAGAAACATCGGGGTGCAGGTGTCCCGGCGTTTCACTGCATCTGTATCTTTGGGGTAAATCCCCAACAGTGCAATTGCTGGGTCGTAGGGCAGGTCTATTTTTAACTCTTTGAGGAACCTCCACACAGTTTTCCAGAGTGGCTGCACCAGTTCACATTCCCACCAACAGTGCAGGAGGGTTCCCTTTTCTCCACATCCTCTCCAACATTTGTGGTTTCCTGCCTTGTGAATTTTCCCTATTCTCACTGGTGTGAGTGGGATCTCATTGTGGTTTTGATTTGTATTTCCCTGATGGCCAGTGATGCAGAGCATTTTCTCATGTGCGTGTTGGCCATGTCTATGTCTTCCTCTGTGAGATTTCTGTTCATGTCTTTTGCCCATTTCATGATTGGATTGTTTGTCTCTTTGCTGTTGAGTTAAATAAGTTCTTTCTAGATCTTGGAAACTAGCCCTTTATCTGATACGTCATTTGCAAATATCTTCTCCCATTCTGTAGGTTGTCTTTTAGTTTTGTTGACTGTACCCTTTGCTGTGCAAAAGCTTCTTATCTTGATGAAGTCCCAATAGTTCATTTTTGCTTTTGTTTCTTTTGCCTTCGTGGATGTATCTTGCAAGAAGCTGCTGTGGCCGAGTTCAAAAAGGGTGTTGCCTGTGTTGTCCTCTAGGATTTTGATGGACTCTTGTCTCACATTTAGATCTTTCATCCATTTTGAGTTTATCTTTGTGTCTGGTGCAAGAGAGTGGTCTAGTTTCATTCTTCTGCATGTGGATGTCCAATTTTCCCAGCACCATTGACTGAAGGGACTGTCTTTCTTCCAGTGGATACTCTTTCCTCCTTTATCGAATATTAGTTTTTTTAAATACATTTTTTATTTTTTTATTCATAGAGATGCAGAGAGAGAGAGAGAGGCAGAGACACAGGCAGAGGGAGAAGCAGGCTCCATGTAGAGAGCCTGATGTGGGACTCGATCCAGGGTCTCCAGATCACGCCCGGGGCTTCAGGCGGCGCTAAACCGCTGCGCCACCGGGGCTGCCCCTTTATCGAATATTAGTTGACCATGAAGTTGAGGGTCCACTTCTGGGTTCTCTATTCTGTTCCATTGATCTATGTGTCTGTTTTTGTGCCAGTACCACACTGTCTTGATGACCACAGCTTTGTAGTACAACCTGAAATCTGGCATTGTGAGGCCCCCAGCTATGGTTTTCTTTTTTAAAATTCCCCTGGCTATTCGAGGTTTTTCTGATTCCACACAAATCTTTTTTTTATATATATAGATATTTTTTTAATTTTATTTTATTTATGATAGTCACACACACACACACACACACACACACACACACACACACACACAGAGGCAGAGACACAGGCAGAGGGAGAAGCAGGCTCCATGCCGGGAGCCCGACGTGGGACTCGATCCCGGGTCTCCAGGATCGCGCCCTGGGCCAAAGGCAGGCGCTAAACTGCTGCGCCACCCAGGGATCCCGATTCCACACAAATCTTAAAATAATTTGTTCTAACTCTCTGAAGAAAGTCCATGGTATTTTGATAGGGATTGCATTAAACATGTACATTGCCCTGGGTAACATTGACATTTTCACAATATTAATTCTGCCAATCCACGAGCATAGAATATTTTTCCATCTCCTTGTGTCTTCCTCAGTTTCTTTCAGAACTGTTTTATAGTTTTGAGGGTATAGATCCTTTACCTCTTTGGTTAGGTTTATTCCTAGGTATCTTATGCTTTTGGGTGCAATTGTAAATGGGATTGACTCCTTAATTTCTCTTTCTTCAGTCTCATTGTTAGTGTATTAAACTCACTAATCCATTTAATGATCATCTATTGAAAGCCAGCTGTGTATTAAGTATTGTTTTGGGGATATTGTTGTCACTTAATCAAGTTCCTGTTATACCTATTAGGTACAGCAAGACCAGCTGTTAAATCTGATGTTAGTCTGGATTCCCAAAATCAGATAATGAAATGGTTATTTATGTAAATATTAACACTGATAAAATATGGAACATCACATATAATGCTTATAAAAGAAAGTATTTAGGTATTAGAATTTGCATGAAAAAAAATACTTTTAGATTTTGCTTAAGTAAATTCTTAAATTGCTCATGCAGTCAACATTACCATGTTGGGTACTGGGGAATCATTTGGTATGTTTTGTGCTCAAAGTTTGGTGGGGAATAGACTCCCTACCTTGTTCGTCCTGGGCATCAGAGATTCTCATACTGGTTTCTTATCTCTGAGGAGTTGCTGTAGTATACAAGGCAGCTTGGATATACCTGACTTGTGTCAGAGGTTCCTTTAGATTTTGAGCATGGTCCAGGCTAGGAAGTAACTGGCTCTGCATCAGCCCTTTGTCTTAAAACCCAGCTTATACAATAATACTTTGAATTATTTTATACTTACTTTATAGGATTGTTAACTCCTGTTTTCTTTCTGTGTTATATTGTGCTTTGTAAATTATTACTTTGACATAAATAAAAACACGGGAAAGCATTAGGTATGGGTTGAAAAAGTTAATGGGTTGCTGTTACTAATTGATGAAATGATGTTCCTGGGTGTTTCCATGTAGGCCAAATGACAAACATGAATATCTTCATTTGGACTAAGAAACATATACCTTTATGAGACTGAGACTATACTATATAAAGGATATATTTAGTTTTTTGAAGTCATTTCTCTGAAAAATCAACAAAAGAAAAAGAAGAAACAAATTGTCAAACTAAGGCAGACCCAGAAAACTGCTGGAAGGAGAGTAGTTTTTGTTGTGAGGATCCAGACATGCAATTGCTTTTGCGTGTTCAAGTTTTTCTCCTCAGACATTCTCATTATAATAACTATTATTGTACTGAGTCTATAGATGTATTTATATGGGAACAGACCAGAAAACCATTCAAGTTAGGCAAGAAACAGCATCTAATTTTTAGACAAAGAGAGAACAACAATCTCAAAATGAGAACCTGAGTTTCCTTACTTAAAACCAAAATCTGACTTAAGGCAACTACATGATTTACTCTTGAAGTAGTAGTTACTTGGGGATACCTGTGGACTTCCAAGTTGTTACAGGATGATGCTCCTGGGTCTACTAGGACATTACTCTATGATACAGTGGTTGCTTTCTGGATTGACCAAGTGGAAGGTTCTAGTGTACCCCTGACAGTCTAAACCAAGCTATGAATTCATTTACTCCAAAAATACCTGTTGTCAAAAAAACAAAACAAAACAAAACAAAAACCTTGTTGTTAGGCTTCTATGTGCTAGATACTTACTTAACTCTGGGAAAGTTATTACATGAATTTAGCCTCCTAAAATTAAGGCCAGTAGGAAAATAAAGCATTTATAGTATGTTTTAGTTTTCATTATTTAAAAAAGGTAAATATTTTTATTAGGCTTAATAAAAACTAACAACCTCACATCTTACAAGTCCTTACCACTTAACTACTCACAAAGACCCCTTTGAACTTTTAACCATTTCTTGTATTTCTTTCAAGACCATAATTATCTTGCTAAGACTTGATTTCCCCCCCCAGTTTTATTTATTTATTTTTAAAGATTTTATTTATTTATTCATGAGAGACACAGAGAGAGAGAAGCGGAGACAACAGGCAGAGGGAGAAGCAGGTTCCATGCAAGGAGCCCGATGTGGGACTTGATCTCCGGTCTCCAGGTCACACCCTGGGCAGAAGGCAGTGCTAAACCCCTGAGCCACCCAGGCTGCCCTCCCCCCAGTTTTAGATACCCTCTTTTCAACTGTTTTGTTTATATCATAGTGACTTTGTACATATTACAACTGAGTTATTTCTTTTATTTTGATGGTGTTACTTAAATAACCCCGTTTCCCAGGAGTTAATAATTGCCTTTGAATTTTCTTTTAAAAGAGTATAAATTCCCTTTCATTACATTCAGATACCTCAGGATATTGATCAGTTCAATTTTTTTTTCTCTGGAGACATTTCCTGGAGCCTGTAACCTATGGCTCCAGGCTAGATAAAATTCTCTCTGAACATTTTGAACAACAGTTGTCATCGAATATCTCTCTATTGGAGTAAGAATTTCATTTGCTTCTATCCTATATTGGATCTCCTACTTCTAGATCCCATCTCCTTTTTTCTTGGCTTATTCCCGTGTTTTGTGAGAATGCCTTATCCAATAACTTTCCATAAAAGAAACATATGAGGGTAGTTGTTTTTTTTTTTTTTTTTTGCCTGTTTGTTTTGTTTTTAATTAAAAAGCTTGGGGGTGTTGAGTTTGAAATCTGGGGTTATAGTGCTTCTTATACAGACTTTCAGCTTACTATCAACTTTTTTTCACTTCTTATTTTCTCAGCTTCAGGAGTACCTGTTGTCTCCAATTCCTGTAGCCCAAACTGATTGTCCTCTTGGTTTCTTTCTCTGTAGGCATGTCAACATAATGTCTTCTGTCATTCAAAAGTTCATTCATTTTTTTTTTTTCAGGCTTGCCAGTAGAGCTCTTTAGTGGCAATAGACAGTTGCCAGGATGGTAGAATGCTTTATCCAAAGTACAAAAATAGAGTATCCTATTATATGCTCCTGATAAAAATCTTTATATGTTTGTAAAATGTTTTTCTGTTCAACTTAACTGTTGTCACAACTGTGTTGTATTGTAGCACTGATACTATTATTTTAATGGGAATTAATATCTCATTTTTCTAAATTAAAAAAAATTCTATTTACTCTAAGACCATTAATGTGTTTATCAGATTAATCTTAGTCTCCTAGGTAACCCTTGATTTCTCTTGGCAGCTGTGAATAAAATCCAACATGAAGTAATCATAGGGATAGCATTTTAAACCAGGTTAGTTAGTGTAAGCCTAGTAATTTTAAAAAGAGTGGAGGGAAAAACCATAGATTGTGATTTTAAATTCTCTAATAGAAAACATTCTTTTTCTTAGTAAGTTCTGTTATAAGACTCTTGATTTATTTTCCTCACTTACTTTCTTTTATTGTAGGATTTATTCCAGACTTATTAGACTTCTGGTCTTACAGAATGTTTTCAATATTGGTATGGGTGAAAGAAATGGGAGGGAGCCTAAAGAATAAAGACTTAGACGTGAAAGTTCAAAGCCTAAATAGAAATAATTTTTGTATTCATGTTTGTTTTGTTTTATAATCAAAACATTCTAACTTTAGTTATAGTAATTATATAGATATTGATGTGGATGAATTATGGTTTTACAACTGCCATTTGGGACTAGGCATGTTTAAAGAATATGCTATCGTAACTTCATGTTTGTTTATTGATTTATTCTCCCAGCGTCTCTGAGTATTCAATATTTTATTTGATACTTTTCCCAAGCCGGAGAGATTTGAGTTCAGATAGCTTTAGAAAGCTAAAGCTTTCTGAACTTGTAATGAGCACCAAAGGTTGTATGTAAGTGTTGAATCATTAAATTGTTCACCTGAAACTAATAATGCACTGCATGTTAATTGGAATTTAAATAAAAACTTAAAAAAAATAAAGCAGTGTGTCTCAACTTTAATATACAAATGGATTACCTGAAGATCTTATTAAAGTGCAGATTCTAAGGTGAGGCCTGAATCTGCATTTCTAACAAACTCCCCAAATACTAATGCTAAGAGTCCTTCTGACCACGACCCAAGTACTACCTTGATATTAGAGTAACACAGAATATATAATCTGTCTTAAATATCTATAGCTGTTGAGCTTCTAGAAAGAAGTCAGCGGGAGATGTTGCATTACTCAGCTACTAAGTATACCAGAATAGTATTGGATTTATTGCTTCTTAGAGATTTAATATATTCATTATTTGTAGTATTCTGTTTAGAATGTGCAATTTCAATAATAAACTTTTATTTATTAATTTAAGTTTTAGACATTACATGCATAACTGTATTTCCCTTGTGTCTTTGAAGAAAACTTTTATCTGCAGTGCACAAATATCTGTTATCTATAGTTATTAGTCATTGAGATCCTATTGTGTATACTGTTCTATGCTTATAGAAACCTCAAACCACAAAATATATACATATTTATAACTAGCTTCATTGTATTTATTCCTGTGCAATTAGTTATTAGCAATGAAAGGAGGTTAATGCTTTTTTTTTTTTTAATCTTCTAAATAGCTCAGTCACTAAAAGAATTTGCAAGATTACTCATTGCAGTAGAAGAAGAAAGGAGGAGACTGGTAAGTCCTTTCCCCATTTTTTTTTTAAGAATAAAGCTTTCTTTGAACATACTAGAAGAAAGATGAGACCTTCTGAATTAGACTGATCTATACCAGACCTTATAATCTGAAACGTGTACTAAATGTTACAGAAGATATTTCTGAGTATGATTATCAGTTACTGCTAATGAGATACACTATTTCTCTTTATCTCATTTGTTCATCAGATGTAAATCATCTTCACTTTGCTTTCCATTTCTTTCAAAGATACTGAATTTTTAATTTACTCTAATTGAGTAAACTTCTAAAAAGCTTCAGTGTTATAATAAAGATACATTTTAAGTATTATTATCTTTTTATTGAAGTTTGATTTGCCAACATATAGTATAACACCTAGTGCATCCTATCAAGTGCCCTCCTTATTGCCCATCACCCAGACCTTCTAAGTATTAAAGACAATTCATGGAAGGAGCAAATAATTTTGCCAGCATGTTGGCAGGAGACTGGTTTGCTTGCTTGCTTTCTTTCTTTCTTTCTTTCTTTCTTTCTTTCTTTCTTTCTTTCTTTCTTTCTTTCTTTCTTTCTTTCTTTCTTTCTTTCTTTCTTTCTTTCTTTCTTCTTTCTCTCTTTCTTCTTTCTTTCTTTCTTTCTTTCCTTCTTTCTTTCTTTCATCTCTTTCTTTCTTTCTTCTTTCTCTCTTCTTTCTTTCTTTCTTTCTTTCTTTCTTTCTTTCTTTCTTTCTTTCTTCCTTTCTTCCTTTCTTCCTTTCTTCCTTTCTTCCTTTCTTCCTTTCTTCCTTTCTTCCTTTCTTCCTTTCTTCCTTTCTTCCTTTCTTCCTTTCTTCCTTTCTTCCTTTCTTCCTTTCTTCCTTTCCTTTCCTTTCCTTTCCTTTCCTTTCCTTTCCTTTCCTTTCCTTTCCTTTCCTTTCCTTTCCTTTCCTTTCCTTTCTTTTTCTTTTTCTTTTTCTTTTTCTTTTTCCTTAAGTGTTGAGGAAACTTTCTTCAAAAGGTATATTTCAGTTGGGTTTTAAGGGCTGAGAGAATTTTGCTTGGTTTGGAAGAATGGGGAAAGCGTTGTAGGTTGATGTATTAATTTATGTGACAGGGCAGCCCCGGTGGCGCAGCGGTTTAGCGCCGCCTGCAGCCCGGGGTGTGATCCTGGAGACCCAGGATCGAGTCCCACATCGGGCTTCCTGCATGGACCCTGCTTCTCCCTCTGCCTGTGTCTCTGCCTCTATCACGCTCTCTCTGAATGAATAAATAAATAAATCTTTAAAAAAAAAATTTATGTGACAGCATCAGAGCATAGTTGTTCATAATACATTTATTCATTTACCAATATAATTTGTACCCATTTTGTTTAAGTATCTTTGAAGGCCTCTGTGACCCTGGCTTTCCATTTGTATATGGGAAAAATAGTGGTACATATCCAGTAGGATTGTTATAAAGCATTTGTAGCGGTTAGATACATATAAGCCATTGTGGGAGACTGACCCATTCTGGGGAAGTCACAGAAAGCTTTTTTAATGGAGGTAAATTTGATTGGAGTCTTAAGACTGAAAAGTACACTTTCAAGTACTTTATGCATAATCCTCACTCCAGTTCTATGAACTATGCAATAGAAGTCCAAGTTTGATGGGGAGATGTAAGTAGAAGGTGTCTTATGGCCCAGAGAAGAGCTGGTAATGAGAATGGGAAAAAGTGGTTAGGAAGATGTGAAAATAAAGTTGTTGATGGTGTGGAGGCCAGAGGAATGTATAATCAGGTTGAGTGAGGTGGTTTTTCAAATCCTATGCAAGTAGTTCAGGAGAATGATAGGCCAACTAGCATGGGCTATAATTTTAGAAAATGTATTTAAAGAATATGGGAAAGTATGTTGTAGTTTACAAGAGTAAAAAGAGCTAAAGAAATGTTCCTATAGCATTGAAGAAACCTGTTAGATAGCAGGGGAAAGGTCCTTCCTCTGAGATGGGAGGGAAGAAAGAGCATCAGGTGAAATGTGGAACTTTGGGTAGTAAGTTGTTTGGACAGGGGGCAATAGTGTCAGGAAGACGTGCTCATCTGCTGTAAGAGGAGTTCATAGAAATAGTTTAGAAAGCCAAGAAGGAGCACTTATATAAGAGCACTTATATAATCTCTCTTATATAAGAGAAAAGGGACTATGGGTTCATGATAATGAGCCATTAAGGTGAACATCATAAATATGTCAAGGGAAGACTAATTACCATGCTTTCCTGGATTTTTCAAGCAGTACCCAGAGCCATGGACTGAGCAGTAAAAAGAGCTGAGAGGCCAGATTTTGTGCAAAGATGTGCTGAAGAATTTTTCTTTTAAAAATTAGTATTTCATTTAGGAGGCAGAATATTTTAAGTGTACTAAGAGTATAAAGGAGTTCTGTAATTGATAGTCATTTAATTATGTTTTTTTTCAGTGATAAGTCCTGATTTATTATATATTATTTGGAGTTGACCAAAATATAAGTATGTTAGAACAGCGACTACATAGACACCTAACAGTTTAATCAAATTCTCTTGTTCCCAGTGATTTACCATACTTAGTAAGATGAATACATCATATAGATAACCTAAAAGTTGTTTGCAGAAAAAAAAAAAAAAACCAAAGAAATATTGTTTTTTGAAGAAATGGTATCTCTTTATAGCTTCTTACTAACTTGAAATATTGAGTTAAAAAATTCCGGGGATCCCTGGGCGGCTCAGTGGTTTAGCGCCTGCCTTTGGCCCAGGGCATGATCCTAGAGTCCTGGGATCGAGTCCCACGTCGGGCTCCCTGCATGGAGACTGCTTCTCCCTCTGCCTGTGTCTCTGCCTCTCTCTCTCTCTCTCTCTCTCTCTCTCCGTCTCAAATAAATAAAATCTTAAAAAAAAATTCCACTATTGCCAACTAAAAATGCATAGTTTTAATGTGACAACAAAGTGACTCAGAGATAGTAATAGGAAATATCCATTTCAGAAACTTTTGAGGGTATGTTTATCCTCTCACTTCTTGCTGGAAAAAACATCTTCCAGGATGCAGTTTTTCAAGATGTTGACTGACATCTACCTCAAATATAAGAAGTAATTTAGTAGTCCTTTATGATGGCCTTAGTATAATACTGATTACTTACAGTGAGGATATTGGTATTGATGAGTAGCATGGGCTCTTTTTTTATTTTAAGTGCATCTTTATTTGAAATGTTAGAATTTTTCCCCATAGAATACAGCACTTAAATGATTAGAGATGCCCTAGGTCAGATGTCCTGTTATAAAGACTCAGTCTGTCCCCAGTGCAAGGAGGGGCATCTGAGCCATACAAGTTTTAGTTTCTAGACCGTTAGAGGAACTGCTCTGTACTTTGCATCAACAGTAACTTAGCTGTGCACACACTACCATTTTAGTCCAGGGTATTCAAAATTAATTTGAATAAATACTAACATACAAAGAGAACATCCTAGGGAGCCATGGAATCCTCATTTGAGGCCTTCCAAAAGAGATCGTGGTAACCTCTTTTTTGTTATTTGTATTGAAACACTGAATTTGACTCTTCAGGCCTTTGGATTTGACATTCCCTCTCTCTGAGACCCTGGAACCACATCTTTCCTTCTCAATACTCACCCTCTCGTTCCTTGTTCTCTTTCCCCACTGGCTTTCTTTCTACTCCCCTAAATGTGTTGCTACAAGCTTCTTTTGGACTTAAACCTTTGCACTTGTCCTTTCTCTGCCTTGTCCTGATCCATATCCTCTCAAGACTGGTTCCATCTTGTCATTCAGACTTGAGCTCATATACTCCACTGGGGGTCTGCATTTTCCATATAGCCTAAATTAGTGCCCTTTAATCCTTGTGTATTGTGACAGAAATACCTGCTGTCATGCAGCTTGCATTCTACTGGGCAAACATTAAACAAATGATTTCTGTTGGTGTTGAGTGTGCTAAAAAGAAAAATAATGCAGCTGGTAGAGGATCCTGACACTTACTGAGGTGAAGGAAGAGATAGGGAAAAATAGTTATGATTTTGAATCTATTTAGGTGCCTCTTGGCTATCTAAGTCACCTTGTCTAGGGAGCAGCTGGATATATGAATCTGGAGTTCAGGGGAACACGTACATTTTGTAGTTGCTGACACGTACAGGGGATTTAAAGCTATGGGAATGTATGAGATTATCCAGTCTTTGAGTGTGTAGACAGACGAGAAGAGGTGGGAGGATTGAGTCCTGGGGTGCCTTGAGTCCAGACTTTGGTCAGATGAGATAGAATCAACAAGGAGATTTAGATAAATAGGAGAACCAGGAGAAAGCTTTTGGACTGCTTGCTCAAAGCCTCATATTTTCACTTGGCTATACTGAGATGTAGGATGATATTGAAGGGAAAGGTATAGCATGTAGACCCAGAGACTGCAGGGTTCTTCAGATCGGAGGGTCCAGATCTGACCTGTCCTATACTGCTCCTCTCTCCCTTCCCCTGCCTCTTGACACATGTGGACTGTGTGTATAGCAGTATAGACATTTTTTTCTTAGTTGTATCTTTGTCACCAATTGAGGAAGCCTCTGTTTCAGAATATTTTAGCTCTTGTTTATCTTGAAGAATTTGTACAGATGAACTTATTTCTTATAGTTTCCATTTTGATTAACATAAGAAACTACTTATTTTAACCATTACTACCCACAACATTCACATTTGACCTCTGTCAATTATAAATTTTGCTTTAGGTTTCCCAGGATTTATATTCTTTCTATTCATTGCTCAGATCAGTCTTTTTTTATGAAAACTGAACTGGGCTAGGTGTCTGGGTATTACTTTGGAGCAAAAACATTCTTGAGGGACTGGGAGGGGAAATTTACAACCTTAGCAGTTGTTTCTTTTATAAGAATATTAAAATCTCTATTTTTCTTTTCTTACATTTTTCTAAAGTACAAGCAATCCAACATAAGGATTAATAAAGGATAAAGTCAAACGTGTCCTTTCCTTCTTTAGGTTCCAACAAAATTAGATCTTTATTTAAAAAAGAAAAAAAGTGCTAGAAATGTGAATTACTTGGTGGTTATTGACACAAGATTTTGAGTTGTTATGAGTCTCAGATATTTAAAAAATATGTGATACCTAATACGTTAGACACTTGTCATATGTGACTACTGAGCACCTGAAGTGTGTTAGTTTTTATGTAGTTTGTATCATATTTCTGTTGGGAGGCTGTAGATGGTAACTGACCTGGGGCCTTTTCAAGGTACCAGGCACTGCTATGGTTGCTTCATATTTTTAACTAATCTGTTTTCAGCAACCCTCTGAGGTGTATGCTATTAATATGCCCAATTTAAAGAAGAGCAAACTCAAAGACGCATAGCTAATAAGTGGTATTGCGAGGGTTTAAAACCAGGCTGTTCAGTTATTGAGCCTTCGCATAATCCACAATATTACAAACTAAGGCTCTGTTTTAATTAAAAATTGGATAATAACAATAGCAAACATGTGTTGTTAATATAGTATGTGAGATGCTCTGGTGAGTGTTTTAGGTATATTATTTTAATATCTTACAAAAATTAGGGACGAGCACAGGCATTATGCATTTTGAAATTAGATTAATTTTCACATTTTTCATCATATTTAAACAGGCATATATTTCATCAAAAACTCAATCCATCACCCAATTGACATTTTCCACATCAAATTTTGGCATGTGGGACCCCAAAATATGAACTATTTAAGTTCCCCCCCCACCCCTTACCTGCTCCCCTACCCCCATCACAATCTTCAAATCAAGGATTCACAGAATTGGAGAATGTTTTAAATGTCAAAAATTTCATGTCCTTATTTTTCTTGATTAAATATGATTTCCTTTTGCCATAAATGTTTGCATTGCTCATAACCCATCAGTAGATAAGGTCAATTAATCCTTGAGTTTCTGTCATTGGTGCTGTTATATACTAAGTCCAATGGTCTGTGAAGTAATCCAGTTACTTTTATTATCTCAGATAAATGAAGCATAGTATGCTAACATTCTACATGCATGACTATTGATTATATTTCTGGTATATTGTAGGTTAACTTTTATTGGAAACAAACTTTGGGTGTTCTGGGCTATACACCAATATTTTTATACTGTGATTTCACTTGAAATTTTTAAAAAAGCCATTTCAATGTTCTCCATGTACAAAGTTCTGATTTTCACATTTATTGAATTGCAGACATTCCCTATGATTTCCATTATTTGGTGAAATACTAAGGTAGACTTGAGAAGTGGCAGATAACACAATTCAGCATGACTGCAACACTAGTAGATTTAATTTTTTGTTGATCAACAGTTCTAGTACTCATTTGTATTTTTTAAAGTGTGCAAAGTCCTTTTTTTTTTTTTTTAAAGATTTTGTTTATTTATTCATGAGAGACAAAGAGGGAGAGAAAGGGAGAGAGAGAGAAGAGAGAGACAGAGATGTAGACAGAAGGAGAAGCAGGCTCCATGCAGGGAGCCCAATGTGGGACTTGATCCCAGGATTCCAGGATCACCCCCTGGGCCGAAGGCAGGAGCTAAACCACTGGGCCACTCAGGGATCCCCAAAGTACTTTTTTATACACAGAGCTGATGATATTGATTGACCAAAATTTAGTAGTGTTTAACACATACTACACATAAAGAAAAGGTAGTTGTTGAGAGTTATCACAGCTTCTTATTTATCATTTCTCAGATTAAGTTCATTATGGACCAGTATAAGAGAAACTTTCTTTGAGTAAAATTCATTAATTCAGTATGAAGGGCTTGAATAGGGTAATTCCTAGGATTTCAGAAAATACTTCAAAGTGTTCATAATTGGGATTATGTCTTTTGATTTTAAATTGAAAAAGACTTAGGACACTTAGAGGGAAATGTTTGTCAAAATTTTTCTTAAATCTTTTTAGAGATTTTTCTTTTATTTATTCATGAGAGACACAGAGAGAGAGGCAGAGACACAGGCAGAGGGAGAAACAGGCTCCCTCCATGGAACCTGATGCGAGACTTGAACCCAGGACCCCAGGATCATGACCTGAGCCAAAGGCAGATGCTCACACTGAGCCATGCAGGCATCCCTGTCAAAATTCTAAAATTTTCTTTTAATAGGCATGATATAGTAGTCAGACAGTGAAGCCTACCCTGGCAGGCTGCTTTTTAGTTATTTTGTTGCTCATTGATATTTCTATCCCAGAGTATAAGAAAGAGGGATAAAATAGATAAATATGAGACTCGATGATCTTGTTCCTTATTAGCTCTTGAAAAAGAATACTTAGAAAGAAGGTTGTGGGGCAAGCGCGGGTGCGCAGCGGTTTAGCGCCGCCTGCAGCCTGGGGTGTGATCCTGGAGACCCGGAATCGGGTCCCACGTTGGGCTCCTTGCATGGAGCCTGCTTCTCCCTCTGACTGTGTCTCTCATGAATAAATAAATAAAATCTTTTTTTTTTTTTTTTTTAAAGAAGGTTGTGTTTTCCTTAGTAAAATTAAGGTTTACCTGCTTTTAGAAGTACTGCTGTCATGGCTAGCTGTCAGCCAAGGGAAATTAGCTGGTGCAAATTTAAAAATCTATGTATGTGTATTTTGGAATATCAGTTTCACAAATATCTGGGTATTATTTTTGTGTACGTGTGTGTGATTGATGCCACTCTCACAGCTGGCATTTCTTGGGTATATGTCAAATTCCTAGATTTAAAGATTTATAAATGAATATCTGATAGTAGGCATCCAGTCTTTGTTTTTTTCTGTTACACAAGATCCCTCTATTTTTTTTTTTTTTTTTTTAAGATCAACCTTGACTGTATGGAAGGAATTAAAGGGAACTTTTCTATCAGATAGTTCTATTTTAAAAGCAATTAATTTAAAATAGGATACTTGGATAAAAAAAAAAAAAAACTTTCACTTGTTTTTTCAGCCAAGATACAAACTGGAATTGAAGATTTCCTTTTTTGTCTGGCTACTATGGCATGATTCTTTAGATGTGAAGTTTTCTGTTGCTTAGGGCTGTCACTATTCATATAAGCTACAATAGCCTGCTGCTGGACACAGCCCCTGTGCTGCCCATCTCTTTCTTCCCATCTCTAGTTCTTGCATCTTCCTGTCTCTGTCATTTATCTCAGCTGTATAGGCTGCTTTACTTTGTTATCTTCTAACATCACATCATGTTGAAATCTTTCTATTTTTACTTTGTACTTTCAAAAATACCTTTACTCTGATGTTGGCCATCATTTCTCATTGATATACTTGGAGATGTGCTAGTTTTTCCTACATTTATAAACCATGTTCTGATTTTTTTTGATAGGATGTACAAAGATACCTTAATATTATAAAGGATGAGTATATAGAATGTCATTGTATAATAATCCCACAAAAGTTTTTTAAGACCTGGATGGTGCATTTAATTTTATAGGGCAGAGAAAATAAACCTGAGTAGAAGTAAAGTAGACTAGAAAAACATTGGTAAAAGAGATCATGAAGGGAAATCTTAAATCATGTAACAAAGTTATGAATGGTTGGGAAATATCAGCTGACAGACTAACCAGATACTCAAAAATAAGAGGTTGAAGTATTCTTCATTGAGCAGAATGTTTTGTCTTTATTTGTAAAATTAAACCATAGTCACAGTGTTTATGTACTACCAAAGAGGTCGCAAGTTTAATTACCATCAGGATAAAAGAGAATGAAGGCTTTTTTAAAAAAACTGAGATAATCATAAATTCACACACGATTATAAAGAATAATACAGAAATTGGGTGTATTGTTTATCCAATTTCTCTTAATGGTAACATTTTGTAAAATCAAAGTATAATAGCTTATTATATTTTACATAAATTATAATATTAATTAAAAGTAACAGATTATTCAGAAACTTGCCGTTTGTCTTAGAATTCATAATTGAAATACAAAGTCTGTTAGTGGATTCTTATCAAGATGCCTTGTGTTATTTCACATTGAAATTTGTTATTTGTGTGTCAACCAGGCTACTCATTTGCAAGGCAAATAGAAAATTGGTGGTAAAGACACTGTGGGTATTTCATTTATCCATGTTGCATGTGAGATTCTGGAGCAACTAGAATTATAGACTCGGATGCCTCTAAGAGGCTTTTTGTCTCTTTCATTTGCTTGTCAGCTTCATTCTTAGATGGCTTCCTCCACAAGATGAGTCATAAACACTGCCACTGTACCTTGCAGAAGTTCTTTCTGGAGGGGCCTGTCTAGTTCCCCTTGGTAAATTAAAAAAACAAAAACGAAAACCAACTTTAAAATGAACTCTTCTGATTGGCTCAGTCCAGGTCACTTAAAGACCCTTGACCAATCACTCAGGACCAAGGGGACAGAGTATTTTGCATGTGTTCCTTTGAATATTAGGACTATTTTCAGACACAAGGGAATTATTGTGATTTGGAAATTACCCAACTCTTGGATATTACAGCATAGTAATGGCCTTAAAAAAGTTTCCAGTTAACATTGTCCTGTGAACAGAATAGTATGATAGTGCATTGTGTCTGAAATTTTACAGGACTTGGAAAACACTATGTCCATTCATCCAAACAGTAGAAACATTCACTTTAAAAATCAGGAAACAGACAAGGATGTACACTATTCATGCTTAAATTCTATATTGTTTTGGAAGGCCCAAGTCTGTGGAGTAAAATAAAACCAATGGCATAAAAGGTGTAAGACTTAATTTAGTTTATTTCATTGTGTCATTTCTTGATATGATTATCTCACATAGAAAATTCTAAATCTATACAGAATTTGTTAGAAATAAGAGTCTAGCCAGGTTCATAGTCATAAATTACATTGTGGTACACAACTTCAACTTGCAACAAAAGAATGACTTAAGAATAACTCAGCAAAGGATGTGCAGGACTTTTGTGTGTGAAATCATAAAGCTTTATTTTAAGATATTAAAGGAAAACTAAATAGAAAAAGTTCATAGTGAATCAGTGAAAAGGAATGATTTTAGCCAGCTGTACTATATAAGAGACAAGAGAATTTACTGTAACAATCTAACTTACAGAAATTTGATTAACTTGTCACCAGTGTAGTGGTAAACCACAGGCTGCTCCTAAAGATAGTATATTAACTTTTTTCATTTGGGAATGTGGTTACTCTATGAGGACCTCACTTTAACCATATTTCCAGACATCTGCCAAACTTTTGGATCTTTCAGACAATTTCAACAGTAGAAACACTGAAAAACGGGTGTACTCTTCATTTCTATAACCATATCTAGCTATATGGCAGAAAAGTGCTCTGCATAGTAATTGCTGTATTTCTGTTAAAGTCTCTCATGGCAAAATAAAATATCCCCACTGATCTGGGATTTTTCATTCTGTTCACTGTATATTCCTTCCACAGTGTAATTTCTGTGCACCACATAGAATACTACTGAAGTGATGCAAACAAAATGCATTTTTGTTGTCAACATGAAACCAGAATGCAAAGTTGAGAAAGTCTCAATTCCAGTGAATTGATGACATCAAGTAAAGCCCTAAGATCCTTAGGATTTTTTCTTTTTTCTTTTTTCTTTCTTTTATAAAGACTGTTCTGCTTTTCCCAAAGTGTAGAACAGAAACCACCAGCAATATGTTAGATATTAAGTATTATATGAATGGACATCTTATATTTTAGTAGTTCCATATTTATTTTAATGTGGATTTAATACAAATTATTGCTTTGGAGGAAACTTAGTAGAAGAAGTGAATCAGTTTATAAAATGTGGGACATGGATATGGCCAAAATCATGGATATGGCATGTGAATGAGTGACATCTGGGAATCCATGGAGTAGATGGGATATATATGCTTATGTGCCTTTCATTTTGATTGTCTTCTGTGACTGTATACAGAACATTGTCAACAACTACCTCCAAGTTTAGTACCTCATTTGTGGAGCTTATATCAAAACAACAACCTCACCAAAACCCAGAACTATCTCATTTCTTTTTAGTTCCTTCTGAAAGAATAAGCATTCATATAGTGAACACATTAATGATAGGTTAATTCAGATACTACTTATATCTTATGCTGAAAGATCGAAGCTCTAAGTTGTAGAATTTAGGTACCTTTATAGGAAAGCAGCTGTAGACCAGTATGCATAGCATAGTTTAATTTTTATTTACAAAACAATAATTCTATAACTTTCTACATTACTATCTTTCCCAACTATTTCAACAATTTATTCAAATATATTTTGATCTCCAGGAGCTGAGTACAGAGCTGTGGGCAAAAAGTTTCTGTCTTCTAGTTGGCAGAGATAGACATACCAAATAAGTGAGTCAGTGTGTATTACCAGATAGTTATAGGTACTCTGGAAAAATAAAGGTAAAGGAGGATAGGTGGTGAGGCTTGTTTTAATGGTGTAGGTGTGTAATTGGAGGGTTATAAGTGTGTTTTAATGTAGGGTAGTCAGAGGAGACTTCAGTGATTATGGTCACTGAAGCAGAGACCAGACAAAAGAAAGAGCAGTTAGTCCTGCAAGTCTCTGAAGGGAGTGCTTTTAGAGGAGCTCACAGAACTCAGTATCAAGTGCAAAGACCCTGAGGCTGGAGAGTATTTGGGGTATTTAAGGAACAGCTTAGAAGAAGCCAATACAGTTAAAGCAAAGGAGCAAATGTGAAAGTGAGAAGAGGTGAGGTGGGATGGAGTGGAGTGATGGGGGGATGTGAAGAGTATGGAGGGTCCTGCAAGGAGCTGGACTTTTGTTCTATGGAAGGGTCTTTCAGCAGAAGAGTGGCAGGAACTGATCAACAATTTTAAAGGATTACCCTGACTGTTACGTTGACTACAGACGATAGAGAATAAGACTGAATACTTACCTCTTAACTGGGGATACCACTCAGGAGGCTACTTGGGTTATTTCATTAGGTAAAAGACTATGGTGTCTTGCATCCGGATGAAAGTGGTAGAAGTGATCAGATTCTGGCTTATGTGTAGATAATACCAGTAGGATTTGGTGATTGATCAACTATGGATTGTGGGAGAGATGAGGCCACTATGTTTCATAGGAGTGGTTTCTCTACCTCAGTACTATTGACATTTTGGACCAGATAAATTTTTGTGAGGGACTTCAAGTCCTGTGCATTGTATCATGTTTAGAGACTTGTCTGGCCTCTACACTCTTCATGTATTCCTAACCCCACACCACCGCCCCCACTGCCATGTTACAGCAACCAAAAATGTCTTCAGACATTTTGTCCCTTAGGGGGCAAAGCCAACCTGCTGAAAACCACTTATCTCAGTTTTTTATCCTGATAGGGATCTTTAGGTGGAGTGATCATGGTGGGGGACAGGTATGTATAGTGGGTATTCTCCAGAATTTCATTTCAGACATATTTAAGTATTAGCCAGTCAGCTGGACCTGTTGAGTAAGGAGTCAGGAGAAGTCAGGGCTATCAAAGAAATTTGGCAATCATCAATATATAAGTGGTATTTAAATTCACTGGAGGTTGGATGAGATTATACTGAGAATGAGAGTATTAAGTAAAGTGGTGAAGTTTAGTTGACAAAATTGTAAATATATAATGAATATAGTGGTTCCATGAAGAGAATACCTAAGAGTGACATTAATATTAACAACTTTGAAAAAAATATATTAACAACTTTGTGTTTTTCAAAAATTATGGTAAAATATACGTTATTTAGTTTACCATCTTATCCATTTTTTAAGTGTGCAGTTTAGTAGTAAGTATATTCATTATTGTGTAGCCAGTCTGCAGAACTTTATCATCTTGCAAACCTGAAACTCTGTGCCCATTAAACAACTCCCCAGTTCCCCTCCCCTCAACTCCTGACTGCCATCATTCTACTTTTCTATTTCTATGAGTTTAACTACTTTAGATACTGCATGTAAGTGGAATCATACAATATTTGCTTTTTGTGACTGGCTTCTTTCACTTCACGTAATGCCCTGAAGGTTTGTCCATGTTGTAGTATGTGTTGGAATTTATTTCCTTTTTTAAGACTAAAGAATAATCCTATGTGTGTGTATATTTCACATTTTGTTTATCCATCTGTTGGTGGATACTTGGATTGTTTGCACCTTCTGCCTATGGTGAATAATGCTGGTATGCATGTGGGTGTGTAAAATATCTTTTCGAGACCCTTCTTTCAGTCCCTGTTAATTTTTTGAGGAGCCATCACATGTTACCCACAGAAGCAGCCCCATTTTACAATCCAACCACCAGTGCACAAGCTTCCAATTTCTCTATATCCTACTTAACATCTCCCCTAACACTTGGCTGTTTCCTGATTTGTTGACAGAAGCCATCCTAATGGGTGTGACAACTTTGGGGTTTGGGGCGGGCACGTATGTATGCTTTATATCCATGAATTTAAAAGGTCAATGAATGTTTTAAAGTAACAGGAAACCGTATTTCAGAAGACACTGATGAAGAACATACATTATGGTAGGGCAGAAAATGCCAAACATCACCTTTTTTTTCTCTCTCTCTACGTGTTTTAAGTTGTTAAATGATCAAGAATGATGATTGTTTTGGTAACAAGCGTATAATCTAAGGTATGTTTATACACTGGATAATTCAGTCATTTGAAGGTTCGTTATTTTAATTGATAACAGTTAGGTAACAGTAATCTTCTTTACCTTTTGTTCTTTTTCAGGCAAATGTTTAAAAGGTTTTACTGCCAGATCCAGAAAATGAGAATAGTTTAATATTTTCATGTAGACTTCTCTTTATTTTATAACTGGAGCTTGAAAGGAGGTGAGATGATCCACAGTGGATGGATGATAAAACTGAGAGTTTAGGTAGCTTCATAGAGTTTCATCATTGCCTTGTTAAGCAATCTGATAGCATGCAGAGGGCTAGGCCTAGAACAAAAGAAAGATAAAGTTCAGCATCTCTGTCCTCCAAGCACTAAATACTGATAAGAGACTTCTGACCTAATGCCCCCAGCTCAGATAAGCCAAAATGTCTCCAGACATTGCCAGATATCCCCAGTTGAGAACCCCTGGATTAGTGTGTTTACTGGGGACCCATTTCTAGTGTATTTTGTAGGATGTCCCTTGATGTTATCTGATTTATAGTTAATTCAGGGTGCTTACTGGTCTTCTAGATGTAATAAGCTTTCAAGATAGGGGTGGTTTCTTGTCTTTATTCTCTTTAATGCCTAAATGTTATTTTTTGGTAATAAGTTGAAGCTCAGGAAATTGTTGCTGAATTGAATTCAGATGAAGTATATTTGTATAATTAATGTTGCTTAACCTCTTCTGATGTCAGACACTCTTGCATATTCTTATTTAATCCTTGCATCCACTGTTTGAGCTAAGTTCTATTATCCTACTTTTATAAATGGAAAATTGAGGCCTATGTATTGATGTTTATAAGTAGCAGAACTGAAAAACCAACCTGTATGCAGAAGTGCAGCTCTAAAGCACACAACAGACTGCTTGCTTCTCTAGCTGTTTTCATCCTCAACAATTTGCAGGGCCTTGAATGAGGTCTTTGGTTAGTGAGTACTGATACAGTTCATAGAACCAAAGCAGTATTATAATCATCTGTCTATAGGAATGTCATCAGAATTCCAGCTTGGCATATCATTTATTGCTTTCATGAAGTAATTTCATAAGTTACAAACCATTCATACTGGCTTCACTAGACTAAGAATGGGTCTAACATGGGGAGACCATAAGCAAAGGGAATTATACTGCCTGAAAAAGGCTAGGTGTGCCTGCTGATTTACCCCTGACTGCATGTCTGCCTGTTTCTGCCACCCTCCTTCTTCTAGAGTTATCTGGTTCCCTTTAATTTTGTTAGCTTCTTGGCCAAGCCAGGACTAGCTTGTGTAAATGCAGTCACCTATTAACCCATTACTCACCCATTATCCTTGTCATCTGATGGCCTCTGTGCTATAATGAATATTGTAGGGAATGAGTAAGAGACGTGTCCTCTCCCCAGGTACTGTTATTGGTGGAGATATATGTAAGTAGCATCAGTGATGCACCAACTGATGAAAGCAAGAAAAGCTGCACAGGTAAAGTGTTAGGGAACTCAGAGGAGGGAGAAATTACTTTTAATTGAAAGGATTTAGAAAGGCTTTGTGGAAGAGACTAGCATTTGTACCAGGTCTTAAATGACATATGCCAGCAACAGCAGGTGGAGAAGAAGAGGAGAGGAGGAAAGCTAATGTCAAGTGACAGATGTGAAGTATAGAGAGAAAAGGACTGTTCAGCTGGGCTACCTGTTCCTGGAGTGAGTATTGGAGAATGTATTCCTCAAAAGGATAAAATTTAATTGTGCTTTTGTAAATTAGAACTTGTTTGTAAACAGGAAAATACAAGGCAGACTGATAAGTCCTGTGTGTCCTGGTTCAAGCTCAAGGTGGTATGGTTCTTTGCTTTGTGGAAAGTTTTGTCTGGTTGGGACTATCTGAGAAAGCTGATCCTTGACAGTTGGTTAAAATTTCAGCCACATGACCGTATACAGGTGGCAGAAAAAGCACTGCAATAGGAAAGCGAACATGAGCACATATTAGGGGATGTGACAACATGAGTTGCTTTAGAGGGAAAAACTTGGTTTGAGTGATAAGGGTAGAATTAAAAAAAAAAAATCCATGTTATAGAAAACCTAGAAGTTAGATAAAGAGTTTGGACATAGTTCAGAAGACAGTAGTAGAACTTCAGTGAGTGTTTATAAGTTACGTCATTAGAGGTGGAGGACTTGGTATGTTACTCCCTCAAAAGCAGGGCTTTGATTCATTTTTGCATTAATAACATTAGCAAGGGACCTGGATTAATAAATGTATACTGAATAAATCTATTTTATTGGTAGTGATATAAGGCCTTTGTATTAATGCTGAGAGGAAATGAGGTCCTAAATGATAGGTCTACTATCATTATAGTTGGAGAGAGTGAGAGGTGGAAGCAAAGAATGTGTGGAAATAGAATGGAAGAGGCACCTGATTGTGTGGGAGTGAAGGGCATCAGAGACAAAAGAGATGGATGTGGCAGTAAGTTACTCTGAGAATGGCAGTGTAGGTGGAGGTAAGGCTGAATGGGGGAGAGTGGGGAAATGTGTTGAGTTTTGCTTGGGATATTTTAGGAGAGGGTGCATAACATAATGGTTAAAAACATAGAATTAGAAATAAGTGGATCTGCCCTTCATTAGCTGTGTATGACCTTGGGCACATGACTGTAACATGTATATGTTTCAGTTTCCTCATTAATAATAGAATAACAACCTTCCCACTGTAGAATAATTATGGGAATTAACTGAATTAGTATTTGTAAAACTCTTAGAACAGTACAGGCTACATAAGTCTGTATAATTATTTTTTAAATAAAATCAGATTACTATGGAGCTTTTCAAATCTATATCCAAATGCAGAATAATGAAGGGGTTTAAGGTTAGAACATGAATAGCTTGATTTTTAAGCCCAGGAACTACTTTATCCCCTCTTTGATATTCAGGAATTCTTGATTTAAGAATATTAAGAATATTCCTCTTGAGTTTTAGTACTGCTCTTCCATCCCTGGCATTTGTCATTTTTTGAATACAGACCCCATATTGACTCCTACTTCTGGGTTATTAGGTATTCCAAGGTAGAGTTAGAACAGGGTAAGCCAGAAACAGATGAAGACCAAAGTCACTATGTGATGTCCTTGATATGTTTCAAGGCTGCAAAGGCCAGTATTTGCCCAGTTGTTAAATCATGTCACTTGGTGTTCTCATCTGCAGAGGGTCTCTTGAATGTGCTTTGCCGCCATTTGTAATGTTACCAAGAGAATAAGAAAGCATCTATTTACATTTCTTTGGAAAGTTTTAAAGAGACTTTAATGGGTGCCTGGATGGCTCAGTTGGTCGAGTCCAACTCTTGATTTTGGCCCAGGTCATGATCTCAGGGTCCTCAGATTGAGGCTGGAGTCACGCTCCACAATGGGCTGTGGAGCCTGCTGAAGATTTTCTCTCTCTCTCTCCATCTGTCCCTCCCCCCATCTAAAAAATGATAAAAATAAGTAAACTTTAAAAAGATAAAACTTGAATCAAATCATTCTTTAAGAAGACTCTCCATTTTAAGAAGGCAAATTGTTAAATCATTATTATAGCTAATGAATCAGTTTGTGCTGTTATATTTATGCATTGTATAGTAATAGTTTGGTTTTATTTGAAAGAAAGAAAGAATGAAAGAAGGAACGAAAGAAAGAAAAGAAAAAGAAGAAAAGAAAAAGAAGAGTTCCATAATAGTAGACTGGAACCATGAGCACAGTTTCACATTTTTTTAGTAGGTAGAGTCATGGAGTGGTTACTTTATTACTTTTGTAATATATTATTGCAAAATAATATATTATTTTGAAGGGTGCATCTTCATTTTGAAATATCAATGTAGTTGTTAATTTCAGTATTGGTTTAGTGCATAAAGGTTCACTTTATGATCCAGGAATATGTTTGTAACAAATGTACCCAAGTCTGTTCTGGAACAGAAGTATTCAGTCATTAGGTTTTTGTTTGTTTTAAATTAAATGGTTTTTTTTTCCAGCTCTCTGGAGAGATGTGAGAAAAGGATCTGACTTAGCCTTGGGGTAAGGCTTACTGTCAACTTATATAGAAAAGCCCAGTGTAAACATGAAGCATTTAGAAAACACTGATTTGTTGAACTGTGATGTTAAGTACAAAGGGGAATCTTAGAGGTTGAAAGAGATGGGTATAGAATGAAATACTCAGACCTTGTGGTGACCAAGACTGGGTGGATTTTGGTTTAGAGAAAACAGGTAGACTCTAGGCTCTTTCAGGTTGGAGGAGCCAAGGCCCTGAGTAAGCAGGGAACCTGTTGATATATATAAATAGTAAAGAGGTTTGTCTCATGGAGCAAAGTGTAGGCAAGGGAAAGAAATGGGAAATATGACTAGAGCAAGGCTTTGTTTTGTAGTTTGGAAATGCTATCTCTTAGTTTCCAGAAAATCAAATTTCAAGTGCTGGTGAGCTGTTGAGGGAAGGGAGAAGTAGCATGACTTTTGGCAGCCTGTTCAAAATGAGGAATAATCTTCCCATTGTTCTATCAGTAGGAGTAAAATGTGGCTTTAAATTAGCGTTTGTGTGTCTAGGCAAGTTATATTCCTTCCCTACCCCCTTAAAAAAAAAATCAAGTAAAAGAAATCCAAAGAGGGATCCCTGGGTGGCGCAGCAGTTTGGCGCCTGCCTTTGGCCCGGGGCGTGATCCTGGAGACCCGGGATCGAATCCCACGTCGGGCTCCCGGTGCATGGAGCCTGCTTCTCCCTCTGCCTGTGTCTCTGCCTCTCTTTCTCTCTCTGTGTGACTATCATAAATAATTAAAAAAAAAAAAAAAAAAAGAAAAAGAAAACCAAAGAAACAGCAGACATCTTTTCTCCTTTTATTGCCTTTATTTTATTTTTTTTTTATAAAATCTTTTTTTTTTAATTTTTATTTATTTATGATAGTCACACAGAGAGAGAGAGAGAGAGAGGCAGAGACCTAGGCAGAGGGAGAAGCAGGCTCCATGCACCGGGAGCCCGACATGGGACTCGATCTCAGGTCTCCAGGATCGTGCCTTGGGCCAAAGGCAGGCACTAAACCGCTGCGCCACCCAGGGATCCCTCCTTTTATTGCCTTTAAAGAAATTCAACTTAGCTGTCTTTTTCACTAACTTGTGTTTCTCCTTGATAGTCTCTTCCTACATATTTACGTTTCCTTTCAATGTACTTGAAGCAATAGTTTATTATAACTGAACATCTTGAGCAGTGTGTATGTGTATTCATTCTTATTTTACTGTAATCAAAACCAAATTCATGAGTGGTAAATGATGGTTTTATTTCTAGTGACTCTAGATTTAAATCACTTTCAGAGCAAAATTGTATTTTTCTCCTGATTTATTAATCTAGATAGGAGATGCTACCCATGTGAATATCCAGTGACTATCCTTGAGGCAGAGAAATGTATGAGTAAAACAGTCATTAGTGTGAAGTTGCTTTACCATTTGCCCAGAGGTAATCCTTCCACAGGACTCAGGGTCAAAAACCCTGTCTAGAGTGTGGCATTTGATCTTGTTGGAGTTGAGGACACAATTCACTACTTACACAGAACACAAATGCTTTCAGTAATTTGGCTCTGCAATAAAAACTTGGAATTTCCTTAAAGTACAACCTTAATTCAGTTTGAGTTCATTTGCAAAGTTTAGGGTGTATCTTTAGACTTAGGAATTTCTGATGGTTGAATATTTCTCCGTATTTTTTCACATTTATATTTCTAACATCAATGCCTAGATACATTTCTGTTGAATCACTGGTGGATTGTAGGGGCGGGTGGTGGGGTAAGTACATCACGTTTTTAGTCACCCTTTATAATGGTAATAAATAAAACTGATTACTATTAATTTTGGTGTCATTTTCCACAAGCTGTTTTTCATGTTAAAACAGAACAAAACATTAGTTAATTGAATCTTCCAAATTTCCTTCTGAAAACTCTTCATCCTTCAATTTCCTCAGCCATGGTGGAAATGATTAAATTATATCTACACTGTGAACTGTGGTGATTTAATCTGAAGACTTCCAGATGTTTTCAGAAGAATCATCTTCTATCATTATGAAATGCTTTGCTCTGTGCCCATGTGGATTGTGTGGTCTCATTCTACATTGTGTACAGTTTTCTTTTTTGCAGTTCACAAATGGGATTATTTATGACCAAAGGGTGGGACATCTTCAGACAATTTAGTAGCAACAGAAACTAACCTCCAAGAATGAATTAATAACTTTATCTGTGCATACCTGTCTATGATACAAAAACTATGAATCTTTTTGGTTAGCCAAAAGTGAGTGAGGGTGAAAGATGATTTCAGAAGTGGAGCGTTTGCTAGTCCTCTCATTTGATAGAGGAGCAGTCTGGCATCCAGATAGGTGACAGGCACACAGCTGGTGGGAGTTATAGCAATGACTGGAGCCACCAGTTTTCCAACTCTGATGCTTAGTCTGGTTATCTCCCCACAGTACCATACTGTTTCAAAGCTCTCTTCTTCCCAGCAAACGATAGCAAATTAAATTTAAATCCTAAGCTTGGAAGCCCAGACAGTAAGTAGGTTCACACCAAAATCTTTTTGATGAAGAAAGAATTAGAAACCAACATATTTCTTTTACATCAAGGACTGCAGTTTGCTCATTTCATTTCATTTTTACGTAAACTCTGAAAGACAATTCGCAGAGTTGTTTCTTTTGTTCTACCTTTTCCTCAGGCTTCTCTGAGTTGATGGTGAACAACCTCTTTCTCCAGGGGATTTTCTGGAAAAGGACTTTTTGGAGCTCTCTTAGTAACTAGAGTTAGTGTAGACAGTATGACAATAGATTTTCTTCCTTAGCTGGCTTCCCTTCACCAAATTTATGTGATTGAGAAACTAACACCACATACGGTTCAGCTTTATATCACAGAGGCCTTGTCTGGTTAAGGCTTGCAATTCTCTAGTCTCTTAATTGGCCCAAACCCCCAAATCACTATTTTAATCCAAGTATTACTAGAGAGAATATTTTCTTTGGCGTGCTGCAAGCCCTTGAACTAAGCAACAGCCAGTGAAGTCTGAGGTATTTTTCTAACAGGAAAAACCTCTGTTTTATTAACTCTTAATTTTTTAATCTTGCAGACTGTCAATACAAAATATTGATATTATTGCATTATAGAATATACACCATTATGTATATTCATAAGTACTGTTTTCCTTTGGGAAGCTCTACATTTCCTTCTATGATGATGTCATTGGTCAAAACAAGGAATCGCTTCTAGCAATATTTTTTCCCGAACCACACCCACATTTAAAGTTATAAATGTCATTTTTGAGGGTATTTGAAATGAATGTGCTATTCTGATGACAACTTCAAAAGCAAAATTCTAAAACAAAGATTTTCAAGAAGTCAAGCATTGCTGGAAAACAATAAGAGTATAATTTGGCCAAGAATTTAACCACTGGTTCATTAGAGCTGGTTGTAATTAAGACAATATTTGTGCTTTTAACACACTAAGTATATCTGAAGATGGACAGGGAGTGTTGTCGCTGTTGCAGCCTTTGGAAGAAAAGCCATAGAAATGGTGAGAAATTTCGCAGGATACATAGTTTTTATTTACTTTGTATTTTATGGTATCATTTCTGCATGGGCTTTCATAGATTGTGTCTCTACCCCTGGCCCTTTATTCCAAGTTAAAGTTTAATAGTGCTTACTTGAGGTTTGCCCTCATATTTTTTCATTCATAGGCTAATAATGACTTAAGTCCTTTTCACTAGAAGGGGATGATAAGAAAGATTAAAGGACATAGCTTAGAAATGAGAAGGAGGGACACCTGGGTGGCTCAGCGGTTGAGCATCTGCCTTTGGCTCAGAGCATGATCCCGGGGTCCTGGGATCGAGTCCCACATCGGGCTCCCTGCATGGAGCCTGCTTCACCCTCTGCCTGTGTCTCTGCCTCTCTCTCTGTGTCTCTCATGAATAAACAAATAAAATCTTAAAAAAAAAAAAAAAGAAATGAGAAGGAAAGGACAGAGTCATTAAAATTTCAGAGGATTGGAGTATAGAGAATATTGCACTGGCTGCTATACTGGAATCCTGAATGCAAATCTAGAAAGCACATGAATTCAGTAACTAGTGTCTGATAGTAATTCTTTGTCAGATCTTCATGAACTGTGAAATCCATCTTACTGTAGAGAAAAGACTATGGACTTACATTATTGTAGCTGAGATTGTGCCTCTGATCAATGATATAACTGTCAGTGGCAGATTTAACTTTGGAGTCCAGGCTCTAATACTCGGATTTTTTCTCCCTACTCCATGAGTTATGTATAACCTCAAATGTCTGTGAAAACCTTTTGAAATATGAGAAGTTTTGAATAATTTGTACCCCTATTGCACATTTGCCTCGTTCTTATTTGTTTCCCATTCTAAGCTATAGGCTGCTTGAGGCTGTATTACCTGTTTCCGAAGCCTTAGCACAGAGCACAGCTGGGCTTAATCACTATTATGAGTGGATGTGTGTATAAAGAACTAATAGAGAAACAAAGGAAAACAGTTAATAGGGTTGGGAGTATTGCACAGTAATCATGAGAAAGAATATTAGTAACGGAAGTGCTTTTGGATAAACTTTGGAGCATTGTTTTCATAAAATTAAGAATGAATAGCTCCGAGAAAGTTGAAATACTTCATAATTAATCAACTGGTATAGACTAGCTCCTTACTTTTAATAATTGTTAAATATTGTAGAACTGGTTTCAAATGATATTTTGTGTTCATATTAGGTTTTGTGTTTATTTCTCATATGATACCTTGTTTCTAACCAGTTGGATGTTCATTCTCTTAACCTTTAATAATATAAGGGGTTGACACAACTGTAATTTAACTTAATATGGCATTTGAAAATTTCCTATTTAGTATTTGGAAAATGTAAGCTAAAACCATTAGATGTAATGGCATTAAAGTGTTTTGCTTAGGTCAGCTATCCAAATAAAAACAACAAAATTTTTATTCAGGAAAAGCACATTTCCTATTCCATTAATACTTAATTTGTATGTAAAAAATATTTGGATCTTGGCATCTGGCTTGTGTTATCTAAGGACAGGAAAAAATATGAATGGGTGCTGCTGCTTCTCTCATATTGTATTTGCTGCATGTGCAGATCTTTCTACTTGGGTGAAAGGAAGATGTATATCTATTATTCAGCATGGTCCTTAAATCTTTTTTTTTTTTTTCTTTTTTTTTTAGCATGGTCCTTAAATCTGTTTGGAAATGCCACTCCCAGATTTTTTCTTTCTTTTGTTGTGGTCTTTCTAAGTCCAGCGTGTGTGGGCATATGTACACATTCAGTGTGCATGTGTTTATGGCTTCAATTTAGGCAGCTATTTTTGAAAACCTAGTCTTCATTTATTTATTTATTTGTTTGTTTGTTTGTTTTGAAATGCTCAACATTGCTAGAGAGCTCTGTGCATAATAGGATGAGGGAAACCATGTGGTGGGCTTGGGTTGTGGTCAAATGTTTTACTTTGCTAGTATTTGAACTCTACCTTAGAGGCTTAGGATTCCCAAGTCTAAGTGATGGAGTCATTGTATATTCTAGCTGGCAAAACGCTGGTGTCCCCCCTACTCTGTCTCCCCCTCTCTTCCTTCCTCTGTCTCTGGCTCTTACTGTCTGTCTCTCTTTGTATGTATTCTTGAGAGTGTGATATTAAGGAATTCATCTAACCTTTATGCCAGGGTCTCAATGATTCTGTGCAAAGAATTTTAAGGAAATATCTTTGTGGCATGGTGTGGGATACATCATATAAGTTCCTGTTAGGGAAACACATGAATCAGGTGGTTAGTGAATAGGTATGTCATGCATTTCGTGGCCTTTGTGTAATTTGATTTTGAAATCATAGACTGATCATCCTGCAACTCAGAGTACTTCTGAGTACATTTACTCCCTCCCTACTCATCTACCTCCCAACTTGGACAGATATACTCTGTATATATAAATTAACTTTAATGTTGTCTTAGGGACAATGTCATTAGAAAATGGTTGATAATTATCTGAATTACTTAGTTTCAATATCCAATAGATAAAACTTAGGGTAATTTGTGGCCTTCATTGATTTGCATAATTGAGAATTTATTATTGTTCTGTTTCAGCAAATTGAATTTATATAGCTCTTCCCAGACTTTGAGCATCAATGAAATTGTATCAACAGTAATAGTTCATCTTTTACTAGCTGACTATCCCAATCCTCAGATTATATGATATCCAGACCCCTAAAGTCACTGTTCATACCTGGTAATTTTCAGGAATCCTTAGGGACTACTTCATACATTCATAGGGAAATCCTTTCTGCTAATACTACCACTACCTCTTTGGGGCATGTAGTTCTTTCTGCTGCTCAGCTGAGATAATTATTTTGCCATTGCTGCCCTATCCAGAAGGAAGACAAAAGACCAAGCTACAGATTGTGGGTTTTTTTTCAAGCTATGGATTTTCAAAGGAAATTTGGAGAAATGAATTATATAATTCTTATATTCTACATGAATAAAAAAAAGGGTGGCTGTGGAAAGAAGATTTTGTGAGAAGGATTCTTTGAGTGAGTTACACTGTGAGTCTTACATCTTTAAATGGAGTGATGGAGCTGTCAGTGGGAGCAGTGTGATTTTAGAGCAGTTTTGGGGAGAATAGTGGCCAGATGCTCAACTCATACTTCAGGAGTTTGATGTGGCCTGCCAAACATGACACCAATGGCTGAGCCTCTAGGGAAGTGAATGACTACATTTCTAAGTGATGGCACGTCAAAAGGCATGTATACCAAGGACCTACTGAGGAACTTGAGGGAAATGTTTACCTGGGGTCATCCTTAAAGAAGATGATGCCAAGAAGGTAGGGTACGTCCATCAGTAAGAGGCTGTGGAGTCTGGAAGCTGAGGAAGGGTGAGGAGTGGGTAGCTGAAGGAGAAAACACTGGCTGCATGAGTGAAGCCACAGGGAGAGGGGCCTTTGGGGACTGTGTCTAAGAACCCGAGAGAAGAGAGTTGGTGTTAGCCGTTCCCATGGCCAGAGAAGAAGGATCCTTTGTTGTTTAGCATCAAGTAAGAACTTCCCTTCCAGTACTCCACAATCATCTTGGAAGTGCTCAGTAACAGAAATAAATTAGAAACAAGGTGTATGGCAAAGAAAAGAAGCCAGGTAGAATGTGTCCTTTATAGGACTCAGATTCTTCCTACATCATCTGGGAGTGGGTGATCAGGAGATACATTTCCTGAATGTCCAGAAAAGTCGTGGGACGGCCTGCAGTCTCCTATTGTGAGCTGGTGAAGGACTGTTCCTCTTAAGCACATTTAGAGGAACAATGGGAG
Organism: Canis lupus dingo; assembly: GCF_003254725.2. NCBI lineage: Eukaryota > Metazoa > Chordata > Mammalia > Carnivora > Canidae > Canis > Canis lupus. The sequence goes on along the minus strand of NC_064263.1, from coordinate 939,389 downwards.
GTCAAAGTAAACTACCTCATCATGACATTCCAGGAGTCCTGCTTACCAAATACTTGTTGTATTTGATACTGCCAATTATATGTATGTATGTGTATGTGTATACACACACATATACACACATACATACATATAATATATATGTATATACACACACATACACATACATATACACATATACACATATAGTATATACATACACACACACACACACACACACACACACATAGTATATAACATTTCCCAGGCTTGACCAGCATTATAGTGAATGCACTTTGGAAAACACAGTCCATCAGGCAACAACAAATTCAGGGAGGCAGTATGTAAAATACCAATTTGATAACAGCAGTTTAGAAAAAGATACCATGCCAGGCACCTGGGTGGCTCAGTGGCTGAGCGTCGGCCTTTGGCCCAGGTCATGATCCCAGGGTCCTGGGATCGAGTCCCACATCCAGCTCCTCATGAGGAGCCTGCTTCTTCCTCTGCCTATGTCTCTGCCTCTCTCTGTGTGTCTCTCATGAATAAATAAATAAAATCTTTAAAAAAGCCACCATGACATTTAACATTAATATTGGCAACTGCAGCTGTAATTTGAGTGTTTCATTTGCTGCTGTAATTTGAAGAGCACACAGTTTTCTTACTCTTCTATGAACGGAATGATTGCTCTGTAAAAGTGTGAAGCAGTATTATCTGAGTCAGCAGATCACTTGTTAGAAATACTCAATCTCAGTCTTAGCCAAATCTGCCAAATGAGAACCAGCAAGTACCCCAGGTGTTCCTTGTGTATTTTAAAGTCTGAGAAGCCTTGATCTGGAGAATGACATATCATCTCTGATACTAACATTTTTCTCAAATTGTTAAATGGATAGAATTTTAGCTTTTGGTGAACAGAGAATGAGCCAATTATCTACTTAGCTAACTATAATAATGTCATTCAGTAAACTGTTCTCAGGCAATATTGGGAAGGAGAGTCCAGGTGGACAGTTTGTTAGCTCTGGCAAGGTCAATACCATGCTTAAAGCAACCTCAGTGGGCACCACAGATTACTATTTCAGAACCAAAGGAAAAAAAAGTAGAGGTTTGGAAATATTTTTCTTTGAATAGAATTTTATTTTCCTGTTTCAAAATTCCTCAAGTATTATATGGGACAAGAGAAATATGGCTGATAAGTCTCAATTTTAAGTTTTTTTAAGAGATAATTTGACCTAACTGAATATAAAGTGTTTGCAAAATCTATTACCTGGAATTTTGTGTGTTTGCGTTTTGGAATCATACCTGCTATGGTGGAATCCTTTTTCTACTATATTCTAATCATATGAACGTGGGCACATTACCAAAGTGAACAAAGCCTGAGTTTTCATGTGTGTGAACTGAGGTCAGTGATACCTGTCTTACAAGGTAGTCATGAGGAGTCAGTGGAGGAATGTACTCCATAAAAGTACTCTGTTTACTATCATCAGTGTTCTCAAGAAAATCATTAGGTTATTAAGAGAATTTTTTTTTTAAGATTTTATTTATTTATTCATGAGAGACACAGAGAGAGAGAGAGAGGCAGAGACACAGGCAGAGGGAGAAGCAGGCTCCCTGCAGGGAGCCTGATGTGGGACTCGATCCCAGGACCCCAGGTTCACTTGATGAGCCAAAGGCAGACGCTTAACCCCTGATCCACCCAGGCATCTCTAAGAGAAGTTTTAATTACAGTGTGGATTTCTGAGTTCCTGAAAGTAGCACAACTGTTCAAGAAGAATGTACATAAGAACATTAAACACAGAACTAAATTTCAAACAAATCGTTATAAGGTATTATTGTACTAGAAAAACTGGTTAATAGGATCTTTTATTTTGAGTCAAGAAAATATCAGATAAAATATTTTTATGTAAATGACTCATGGGTCTTCCATAAACACAAATGGCCTTTAGGAAGCTCACACTCCTGCCATCTGAGCTGCTGTGACTATGAAGATTTTATTCCTCCTGTGTTTGCTGTTCTTACTGACGGTTGCTTGTGGAGAAGTCCTCGTTTTTATTGCCTTGGTGCCAGGGCATGATAACCCATACGTGAATCTCTGTTTTGTTTCTGATCCTCTGGGATAGGAGGGAAAGAGGCATTCCCAGCTTGAATACCTCAACTATATAATGTTTAAATGTACCAAGAACGAATTTGGTCACATGACAGATATATTACTAAATTGGGATTTTATGTCTCCTATGCCCTAATCACATTTTAAGATCAGAACTGACATAAGAGGTCAAATTTTAGACAAAATCCACTTGGAAACTGAGGAATTTTTTTTTTCCTAACTGATCAAATAGACCATTTGATACAGATTTGGTGGACAGATTTGAATTTGAGTGCACTTGGAAGTTGATCTCTTGTCTGTATTAAAACGATTTCTGCTTGTGCTGCAACTCTAGCTCTAAGTGAATCGTGGTCATCTGGCTTTCTTGCCACATATGGCTTTGTGAGCACATGTCCAGGCACTCAGCATGTGGCAATTCCCTGTTAGGTACATGGCCTTGGTGGCATTGTTGGGCAAATGGTAATGGATTTGGGTTTAATTCTTCACTGTGCCAGACTGAATGAAGAAGGACAGTCTTCTAATGGCTCTCCAACTGGCACCTGTGGGATGAAGTTGACATTCTGGACAGAGGAGCATAGAGATTGAATGAACCTGGATCTTCTATCCCTATTTTTCCTGTGATGTGAACTGATAAGTTTCTGTGCATTTAAACCACTTTGAGTTGGGTTTTCTACTCTTTGGCATTAAATCCTGATACCAGAATTGGGATAAATTCCTCCTCACACGTGGACAAACTCTTTAGGATCTTTGTAACATATGACTTATGAATTTTTTTATGAATGGTAAGTTCAGTTAAGAGTTTTGTTAGAATGTGTGACAAACTTTTATTGAATATTACAGATACGGGCAGCCCTGGTGGCTCAGCGGTTTGGTGCCTCCTGCAGCCTGGGGTGTGATCCTGGAGACCCGGGATCGAGTCCCGCGTCGGGCTTCATGCATGGAGCCTGCTTCTCCCTCTGCCTGTGTCTTTGCCTTTCTCTCTCTCTCTCTCTCTCTCTCTGAATAAATAAATCTTTTTAAAAATATTTAAAAAAATATTACAGATACATCTTCCATATGATTTTTCACAGGTCATTGATTATATTTGTTTACTTATAAAGATTATATCCTCTTATTGGTAAAATTCCTTCTTCCCCACTGTCTGGGAAAAAGCTTGACCAGATGTGGTACCTTTTTGGGCACTACAGGGGCACAAGATATGCACTAGAAGGAAGCAGATCTTTTGGGAATTAATTCCTTTCACTAAAAAACAACCAAACCTGAGTCCAAGTAATTTAATTGATTCTGACATATGATGTGGAAGGATTCTGAACTGGTATGATAAGCTGTAAGCTGGGTTCCTTTTCAGTTTACCAGGAGAAAAGTGTGCATCCCAGCCAACTAGAATCTTGGTTTTATATCCTTTTGCATGCTGCTGACAAAAGTCTAATGGCATGTTTTTGCATATTCATACATGCTACGTTGTCTGAATATCTACTTTTTTTTTCTTTTGCCAAAGGTCATTCTGACTCTTAATGTTTTTTTTAATAATAAATTTATTTTTTATTGGTGTTCAGTTTGCCAACACACAGAATAACACCCAGTGCTCATCCCGTCAAGTGCCCCCCTCAGTGCCCGCCACCCATTCACCCCAACCCCCGCCCTCCTCCCCTTCCACCACCCCTAGTTCGTTCCCAGAGTTAGGAGTCTTTATATTCTGACTCCCTTTCTGGTATTTCCTACCCATTCCTTCTCCCTTCCCTTCTGTTCCCTTTCACTATTATTTATATTCCCCAAATGAATGAGAACATATAATGTTTGTCCTTCTCCGATTGACTTACTTCACTCAGCATCATACCCTCCAGTTCCAAACATGTCGAAGCAAATAGTGGGTATTTCTCATTTCTAATGGCTGAGGAATATTCCATTGTATACATAGACCACATCTTCTTTATCCACTCATCTTTCCATGGACACCGAGGCTCCTTCCACAGTTTGGCTATTGTGGACATTGCTGCTAGAAACATTGGGGTGCAGGTGTCCCGGCGTTTCATTGCATCTGTATCTTTGGGGTAAATCCCCAGCAGTGCAATTGCTGGGTCGTAGGGCAGGTCTATTTTTAACTCTTTGAGGAACCTCCACACAGTTTTCCAGAGTGACTGCACCAGTTCACATTCCCACCAACAGTGTAAGAGGGTTCCCTTTTCTCCGCATCCTCTCCAACATTTGTTGTTTCCTGCCTTGTTAATTTGCCCCATTCTCGCTGGTGTGAGGTGGTATCTCATTGTGGTTTTGATTTGTATTTCCCTGATGGCAAGTGATGCAGAGCATTTTCTCACGTGCTTGTTGGCCATGTCTATGTCTTCCTCTGTGAGATTTCTGTTCATGTCTTTTACCCATTTCATTATTGGATTGTTTGTTTCTTTGCTGTTGAGTTTAAGAAGTTCTTTATAGATCTTGGAAACTAGCCCTTTATCTGACACGTCATTTGCAAATACCTTCTCCCATTCTGTAGGTTGTCTTTGAGTTTTGTTGACTGTACCCTTTGCTGTGCAAAAGCTTCTTATCTTGATGAAGTCCCAATAGTTCATTTTTACTTTTGTTTCTTTTGCCTTCGTGGATGTATCTTGCAAGAAGTTACTGTGGCCGAGTTCAAAAAGGGTGTTGCCTGTGTTCTCCTCTAGGATTTTGATGGACTCTTGTCTCACATTTAGATCTTTCATCCATTTTGAGTTTATCTTTGTGTCTGGTGCAAGAGAGTGGTCTAGTTTCATTCTTCTGCATGTGGATGTCCAATTTTCCCAGCACTATTGACTGAAGAGACTGTCTTTCTTCCAATGGAGTATTTCCTCCTTTATCGAATATTAGTTGACCATGAAGTTGAGGGTCCACTTCTGGATTCTCTATTCTGTTCCACTGATCTATGTGTCTGTTTTTGTGCCAGTACCACACTGTCCTGATGACCACAGCTTTGTAGTACAACCTGAAATCTGGCATTGTGGTACCCCCAGATATGGTTTTCTTTTTTAAAATTCCCCTGGCTGTTCGGGGTCTTTTCTGATTACACACAAATCTTAAAATAATTTGTTCTAACTCTCTGAAGAAAGTCCATGGTATTTTGTTAGGGATTGCATTAAATGTGTAAATTGCTCTGGGTAACATTGACATTTTCACAATATTAATTCTGCCAATCCATGAGCATGGAATATTTTTCCATCTCTTTGTGTCTTCCTCAATTTCTTTCAGAAGTGTTCTATAGTTTTTAGGGTATAGATCTTTACCTCTTTGGTTAGGTTTATTCCTAGGTATCTTATGCTTTTGGGTGCAAGTGTAAATGGGATTGACTCCTTAATTTCTCTTTCTTCAGTCTTAATGTTTTTATCTCTGCTGTAAAATCAACATTAAAATAAAGTTATTATCCAGAAAGGAAATCGAGGTTTGTACATTCTGATTGAAACAAAGATGACTAGCCTATTGCTAAAAGTTCTCAGCTTTGAGTCTCAACATTTTACAGAATGTTACTTTGTTCTATTAAGTGTATTGTAATTGTGCTATCCAGTATTTTAAGAAGATAAGATAAGATAATCTGAATTTCAATGTTTTTTTTTTTAACAAACCAACCCAAATATTAGGAGCTTGAAATAAAGCCATTTATTTTGCTTGTGAATCCGCAATATGAGCGGGGTTCCTCTGGGACAGCTTATCACTTTTCCACTTGGTGTTATCTGGGGTGCCTTGAAGGCTAGGGACTGCAATCATGAAGGCCCCTTCATGTGTCTTCTAGTTGATGCTGGAAAAGAGTGAAACAATCGGAGGCTGGCATTGGGTTCCTTGGCTACTTCTTTGTGTGATCTCTTCAGCATGTTGCTTTAGGGGTAGACTTCTTTTCAGGCAGAATCAGTACTTTCAAAGTTCACATCCCAAGGGAAGAGAACCAGGCAGAAGCAGTTGTCTTATCCTTAGTCCCTAGGTCACATATGGCACCACTACTATTTTAAACACAGTAGAAGCTAGTCACTTAGAATAGCTCCTATTCAAAAGGTCGGGAATTGGGCTTAGCCTCTTTTTTTTTTTTTTTTTTTTAAGCTTCTGTTTTTTGTTTTTTGTTTTAATTTGAAATGTTAAGATTCCATTATACTTTAAGTTTGTTGAGTATGGGACTATGTCACAGTATTTTAGCTGGGCTCTGAATGCAGTAGGAGTAGAAGAAGCCTTGTTTTTTGATGACCTATGCACTGTAGCCTTTTTTTTCCCTTACAACTTTACTGAGGTATAATTTATATACCATAAAATTCACTCATTTTAACTAAACAACTCTTTTTAGTGAATTTGCACAGTTGTGCTGGCGTCAGCACAGTCCAGATTTAGAACATTTTCATGAGAAAATTTCTCATGCCTATTTATACTTAATCTCCAACCCCAGGCAACTAATAATCTAGTTTCTGTTTTTCTAGATTTGCTTTTTTTTTTTTGACTATTTAATATAAATGGAATTATGTATTATGTGTTGTTTCGTTTTGGGCTTTTTTCACATAGCATAATGTTTTTGAAGCTCATGTTGTATCATATCAGTACTTCATTCCTTTTACAATGAATAGTATTTCATTGTGTGGACATACTGTCGGAGAATGGAGTTGTCTCTCTTTCCTTCCACTTTATTTTCTTTTCCTTTCATGTTCATCAGTCTTATGAAAGCAGCCACACATATTGATATTGACTTGATAATTTGTATACATTGTGAAATGATCACCACAGTAAATCTAGTTAACATCCTTCCCCTCACATTTACATTTTTTTCTTATGATAAGAACTTTTAAGATCTACTCCCTTAGCAACCTTCAAATATATAGTATAGCATTATGAACTATAGTTGCCATGCTGTACTTTATATCCCCACGACTTCCTTTATAACTGAAAGTTTGTACCTTTGACCTCCATCATGCATTTCACCCATTCCCTTCCTCTGGCAACCATCCATCTCTTCTCTTTTTTTAAAAAGAAAAGAAAAAGAACTGATACAGAGATTCCACTTAAGAGAGATCATCTAGTATTTGTTTTTCTGCCTGACTTAATTCATTTAGCATAATGCCTTCTGGGTTTATCTACTGTGTCACAAATGGCAGGCTTTCCTTCTTTTCTAATAGCCGAGTAATATTCCATTATGCCTATATATGTGTATACAGTGTATGTATTTGTGTGTTATATGTTTTTTCTCTATCCTTACCACATTTCTCTTTGTCCATTCACTGGTCAGTGGATACTTAAGTTGTTTCCATATGTTGGCTATTGTAAATAATGCTCCAGTGAATATGAGAGTACAGATATCTTTTGATATTAGTGCTTTAGATAATTACCCAGATGTGAGATGGCCTTATCTTATGGTATTTCTATTTTTAATTTTTTGAGAGAAGCCTCCATACTGTTATTCATAATGGCTTTATCAATTTACGTTCCCACCAATACTGCTCAAGGGTTGCCTTTTCCCCACATCCTTGTCAACACTTGTTATTTCTTGTCTTTTTGATACTAGCCATTTTGACAAGTGTGAGGTAATATCTCATTGTAGTTTTGATTTGCATTTCTCTGATGATGAGTGATGTTGTGCACTTTTGGATGTGCCTGTTGGCCACCTGTATTCTTGATTATAATACCTTACTGAGATCTGAGGTGATCTTCACTTTATGCAATATTGTACTTTTCCATGAATTTTGGGTGATGGTGAGGACTGTTGCCTTAAATTCACTTTTCTCTGTAGCAAGGCTTATTTCATAGAAGACTTGAACTGATTAATGAGATTTTCAAGCACAAAAAAGACTTGAGTGAGAAACTTGTGATAACACTACCTATCACAAGTCTGATGTTTCCTTATAAATTCAGGTTGTGCATTTGTAGGAATTAAGGCACCTCATGTCACTTTGTCTCATTACTGTTGCTGTAAATGTTGATGTTTTGATTATCATGGTGTCTGCCACATTTTACTCTATTATGAAGTTACCTTTTCTATTGCTGGAATTAGTAAGTTAAGTTCTGTGTGAGGGAAGACTACATAGTAGACATCCTGTTATCTACCTTTCACCTGCCGATTGAATGTTAGTGATTCTAACAAGCAATGTTTTTCATGCCTCTCAGTTAATTTACAAAAAGAAATATTGAAGAGATATGCTCAATGGAAGAAACATTTAATGATTTTCAGGTCATCTTTTTGGGTAATACAAAGGTGATAAACATTGAACATTAGCTTATGCCACACAAAATCAAAGGTTAGACTTTGATACTCTGCTACACACTGACTGCTGCCTTGTTCAGAGCCAGGGTTCTTGACCTTCTCAAGTTCTCTTACATGACCTCGGGCACACATTTTGCACACTCGTTTTACATGTCCCTTTCTCTCTCCCTATCTTTATTCTCCTTTGCTTTATTTTTAACCTCATTTTAAATTTATTTTACCTTATTGTGCTATATAGTATCTTTATAAGAAGTTTGAAGATCGTTTTTAGAACATGATAGTATAAGAGAAAAAAAAGAGAAAACTTTACATTTAGCCTTTTTATAGGGCATATAAGCCTTTGTTCTTGAGGATCAACTGATGAGGCACAGAAATGAAATATGTTAAATAATGGCCCAGCTCAATTCCTGGGAAGCCATCCCAATTTCCACCTCCTTTTTATTTAGTCTTGCACTAATATTTATTGTTTTGAAATTTTTTGTGGTTTTCCAAGTGTCCCCATGAAATTATACTCTCGTTTAGGACAAGGCCCTACCACGTGTTGTATACTACTTCCAGGTATTATGTATGTGTGTGTGTGTGTGTATAAAATCTGTAGAGCACAACTATAATATAGTAGCCTTACATCCTAAGTCTCATGTAAGGTATGTAAGCATGCAGTAAGTGCTAACTCAGTTCTTGCCAGATTAAATGGAGAGTAAACTCTAGGCTGGCTGTAGTCACACTTGTGTTCCTGCAGGGTAGCATCTCAGCAGATCCTAAGTCATTGAGATTTGATGATCATTCAGATAAATCATTAATGTTAGATAAGTTTCCTTTTTCTTAACAAGTCACAGTGACTTGAACTTTCTCTGTAGTCAGTAAAGAGGATTATAATGACTGAACACGGTGGTTTTGAAGTTCTCATTCTCTGGTTAATTGAACTAAGCATGCTGTAACTTCCACTTGCCAGCTAATCAGAAACACTCTTGACAGGATCTACTATGAAGAAAATGGAAAGGAGTAACTTGAAGATCTTTGGAATAAGATCTGGAGGTAGTGCAGAGCAGAAGTACCTTTGCCCAAGAACAAAGTTGACACCATGCTGACCACTACCAGTAAAGAGTGACTGTAATTAGGCAATGTGTTCAGTTTTATGTCAAACGATTGGTGATTCTTAAGCTATAAAGAGAAACCAAGGGCTAGAATGATTTTCTAGATTTTAACTATAAAGGTAATATGCCAGACATCTTGTCAACTTTTATATTTGTGATGTGGCCTTACTTTTTACTCTGTAGACTACAAGCTAAGTCAAAAGTAAAAATATGAACTAGTCTTTAAATTACATTGTTAAGTTATGAAGTAACAATGTCAGGAGGGAGGGAAAAACTTCTGAAAGCAGGTATATAATGAGCAGTATGCTCATTTTAATGCTGTCTGTAATCTCTCAAAATATTTAAGTGTTTCTTGCATTTCTTACAAAGTAGACATGCATCCTTTGCAAGGGAGTATCACAAAATAGTTGTCCCTCTATTCTTTGTCTCAGCTTATCTGAGGTCCCTGCTTTACTTCTATTAATATCTTTCTATTGCAGGTATTTTTAAAGAGGATCAAGTTGGAAAAGTTTCTTCTATTCTTGAGCATTTTCGTCCATGAGGGGCTCAAGACACTCCTTAAGACTTCCCACTTTTGAGCACTAATAACCTAAGAGCCTTGATATTCACTAAAGAAAGTATATAAATAGGAGTTATTTATCTTCATAATGCTAATAATAAACATTGAGTATTTAATACTGTTTTTTTGACTTTTAAACTTGAATTTAGAACATGTCAAGAAGAAAAATATGACCAGGATCATCTCTCTCTCTTTCTCTCTCTCCCTCTCTCTCTCTCTCTCTCTCTCTCTTCATGCTTCCAATTGGAAGGGTTTAAAAAGGAAGGGGGGATTTGTTTTAAAGCAAGGTGACTGAGGAGTTCATCTTTTAGGATTCTATTATTTTTATGGTAGAATTTGTGTAGAGCTATCTCTGACGTACCTAAATACGATACTTCCTGGTATTGTAGAAGAGTGTTAAAACAAAATTTGTGTTAAATTGTTAATAGTCATGGAGTAAGGAGAAACATGAGCTCATTTCAATTCAATAAGGCACTGTGTTAATGTTGGGTCTGCTATTAACTGTGCAATTTTAACCTCTTTGGCCTTCTATCTTTTAATTCTACAAGGGACAATATTAGGTATGATTACTCACAGCTTCCCAGTAGCTTTACATTATTTTCTATCTAGCTTAACCCTGATATTTGAAAAAATAGATTCAATTTGTAGATATACCATGAAGTACAGTCTCTTGACAAATCAAGACATATATACATTTTTGCGTATACATTTGCTTTCTAATTAGATGACACTGAATATGATAAATGGGTGTCATCATTCAGGTTAATTCCGATTACAGAAATCCTTTATTTCCCCCACCCTAGAAAGCAGTTGCTTTAACTTTGTAAACTTATCCATGTAGAGTCATAGATAAAAGCTATGAGTATTTGGATATATTTGACGGGAAGTTCTTGGCAGTTAATACTAAAGGGTTTTTCCATAGTTCTTTTTATTGTTGATTTTTGGTTTGTACAGGAGTTGAGTTCAGTTTAGGGGCAGAACTTCCTTCAACTCTGTGGATTTCATTCTTTGTAGTGGCAGTAGCTCTTTAAAAACCTCAGGAGGTACAACACTTTTATAATTAGTAATGGCAAATAGTACAAATGTGAAGTCTATTTAGAATAAAATTTTCATTCTTCTGTCATTACAACCATATTCTGTATTTCTGTGATAGCGAACGTAGAATAAAATCTAAATTTCATACTGTGGGTTTGAAGGCCTACCTGCCTCTGATTGGATCTCAAACCATTCCGTGTGCTTTACTCATGCCAGGTTTCTCTTCTGTCCATCAGCATGTCAAGCATACTTCTGTCTTAGGATGTTTATACTTTATGTTCTTTCTGCCTGAAACTCTTCTAGATCTTTGAGTAGGGATCAGGGGGTGAGGAGTTACTATAATTTATGTTTCATTTCAAGGTACTTCTCTTCATTGAGCTCTTTGTTTACCACCAGTTTAAATTAGTATCCCCATTGCCATTATTTTCTCTCACATCAACTTGTTTTGTTTTCTTTGTGACTTCTGTCACCTGGTATTACCTTTTCAATTTATTTTTATTTTGTGCTTATTCGACTTTATGAATTATAAAATAGTACATCCTTTGTATTCCACAGTAAATATTTGCTTGAAAACCATTTGAGCTATAGGTATCAACTCAAGAATTACACCTTAATGGCTGAAGCATTTCCAACTAAATCATTGGAAACATCTAATTTTGGCTTATAAGCAATTGATTTGAGATTGATTTTAAATTCTCGCCTGAAAAGTTATGAAGACATAGACATTATGAAGTTATAGACAACACTATTTATATGTTGTTTCTGGCTGAACAATATATAAATATTGGGTATATACCTATCAGTTCTTCATTCACTATCATCTATATATGTAAACCAAAAAAGGTAGCATTTTTACCATGTTATTTTGATATGAGCCTGGTCTCCAATAAAGTTGTCATTTATAAGGAGAACTTATTCACATTTTGCCACACGTGTAGCTATAGCAGGCAACTGTTTTTGCACCAACTTAATTATCACTCTTATTGGACCATACATGGTACCAAAATCCCCACCACTGGATCACCTTACTGTATTAAGTGTCCCCAGGGCAAATAGCTCTCAGTGTACAAAAAGCAGATTAGCATTTGTCAGTAAATCAGATTTACTAATTGTTGGGAAGCATGGAGAAAGGTCTTGATGAAAGAAGCCATAGAAGTCATTAAGATTTTATTGAATATGATAATGGTAATGGTAATTTAGAATTCAGGTTTCCTGGGAACAAAGTCCTTGGTAAGGGGCTCCAATGGAAGAGAAAAGGGATGATGGTGCATAGCCTGAATAAATACACTAGAATAAAGGCTGAACAGAGCTGAATTAGTGTCAACTGAAGAGGTAGAAGTTTTCTGAAAACAAATTTTACCTTCACAATTTGACCTAGGCTTGCCCTTGCTTTGCCATTTGGCCTAAATGCTCTTATTGTAACAGTACAATTACAGTAAAGTGATTTAGCCCCTGAGTAATGTAGATAGTATGCTGTCTGGCTCTTAAGCTCATAGACCAGTAGAAGCTATGCTTTTCATTACTCATTCTTTTCATCAAGGATGTTGATGAGCCTCATTGAAGTTTTGGCACAGGGTAGCAAGCCATCTTCCAGTGATAAGATAGCAGACTTATTCATCCCTAATAAATATTGAAGGATATGCTGTTTTGCCAAATAGCATTTAGCTTTCCTATTTTTTCCTCCCGGTCCCTTAGTGCCTAGTCAAGTTTCATTTCCAAATTGGTAACTAGCATTGGTTAAGCAGTTGGAGAATTTAATCTCATTCATTCTCCTTTTAAAAGTAGAGATGAAAATTTAATATTGGGTTTAAGCTTTTGTTTGCATGTATAGTGAAAATCCATAACCTGGTGTGCCCTAGCAGAAGGTAATCTATATCCATTATCTGTTAAAATTCTCAGTTTTCCTAAAAGAAACCAGGGTGTGTGTCTGAATGTGTGTGTGTGTGTGCGTGTGTGTCTTAATTCTGAAATCTATATACTTCAGTTTTTCTCTTTCTCAGTGGTTTCAAAATATTTTCACAGTCAAAAATATATGAGTGTATGGAATATTGTTTGAGACTGAGGCCAGTATATGAATAGAAAAATAAGATTTAGTTTGTATAAATGCAAAGTCTAGCATTATGCATCTTATTTTAGTTTAACTTTGGCATTTTCTGTTCTCTAACTTTTCTTCAACTTTTTCCCCCATGTCGTTCCCCACCCTTGTTTCAGCTAATATGCTTGTATCAAAAAATGTTTTTTGGCCCATATCTGTATGCCTCAGATACTGCTCCAGGCCCTTGGGGATACAAAAATAAAAAATGAGAAGAAAGCTGGAGGCATAGAAATTTCCTTAGAAATAGTCCTAATTTCATTGAGAAGTCATACTGGCACAATGTGGCTTACAGAATTCTGTGGTCAGTCGTCACAGTGATATAATTACAATCTCCTGTGGCTAACTTACACTGGGAATATTAAGGAAAGCTCACCAAGGATGTGACATTTGGGCTGAGACATAAGGGATAAGAGACATTTGTTTGGATAGGGATGAATAAGTGAACCAGGGAAGTAAAACTATGGAAAAGGTCACCATGTGAGCTAGGCTTTATAAATTGTGTTATACCCTGAGATCATGACCTGAGCTGAAATCAAGTCAGAGTTCAACCCACTGAGCCACCCCAGCACTCCAAAAATTACTTGTTTTATGTCTATAATATCTCCTTTATTTGCATACTTTGAATAAAATGATGGCTTATAAAAAAAATAAATAAATAAATTGTGTTATATGTTGGAAGAGGAGACTTGCCATATGGAAGAGGCAGCAGAAGAGTTGTGAGGAGCTAGTGAGGGGCCTCTTCATAGGAATAATGGGAAACTGGGCTAAGGAAAGGTCTTTTATATTGAAAGTTGTGGAGAGATGCTAAAAGTTGGGAAATAACATACTCTTAAAGACCATTCTGGCAGCCATGTAGAAAATTAGATTTGGGTGGGTTGTGAGAAATTGGAGAAGGCTGGGACGTACTTTGAGCGTGTATTTTTTAGGTGCTTCTGGGGATGGGACAAACATATGGTTTACAGACAGCAGAAATATCTGGGCTGCAGATAAGATTTGTAAGCCATTGATCACTCTGTGTGATGTTTGAAGCATGAAACTACATTATGTTGTCCATGGATAGATTAGGTGTAGACTTTTATCTTGAAATGTAAGATAAAGGTAAGTTGATTGAGCTTGTCTTTGCCCCCTTTACTCTGCAAGAATTCTCTTGGAGGCAAAAACAGACTCAATCAGGTCAAAAGGCCATTGAAGAAGACAACATACGATACACCTGAATGGTCTCAGGACAGTATGCTTAGCAGGAGTGAGGTAGACGCTTCCTGAGCTTTCTGTCTTTATGTTATGTGCAAAGTTTTTTTTCTTTTGTTACTGTAGCATACAGTCCAGCTTTATTATATTCTTGAATTATCTGAAAAGGTGAATTTTCTCATCTAGTGTTTTCAGATTAATTAACTTTTAGATTAATTTAGATTAATTAAAATGTTTGGTCATATTCTAGATTACATTAGGAGTTCCTAAAAGCCCGAAGTTGGGAATAAGATGTGATTGTTGGCAGCCAAAGTGATGGGAGTTGCTTGTCGCGGTTCTGTTTAGGGACCTGGGTAATGCTGAAATAAGAACTAGGGTTTTACTAGCATTAACACTCTTATTGCTTATGTAAACTGGGCATCACAGGAGCTGAGTTTCCTTTTCCACTAAATACATTATCTTTCAATTTTTAAAGAGGAAGCAAAAAAAGAGAGAGGAGAGGGATTGTTTCTCCAGAACTTTTCATAATTTCATGTAGGAAATTATGTGTCCCTTTCATGTAGGAAATTAGGTGTCCCTTAGCATAGCATTGCTGTTTTGCATTATATCAGGTTGTGCACATCATCATGAATGCACTGGAGTCTGAATGTCTCTGACTGTCTACTGCTATCAGGAAGGAAAATCATTTCCAAGCTTCTAAGCTTTATTTTCTGGAGAAGAATCATAAACATTTTTTTAGCTAGTTCTATGAATTGAAAGTAATACATGGCCTGAGGGTAAGACCAAAAGAGGTCAGATGTTAATGATTTATTAAATGATTGTGTTTTCTGTTGGGACATACTTTTCACAGATAAGGAAAAGTCTATATTTTGTAATGCTTTTCATCATGTGTTGTAAAGAGAATTTCTCTAGTATTGACACATCACTCTTACAGCACATGATAGAAGACTACACATAAAGGGCTGAAAGAGGTTCTTTAGTTCATTGGGGAAGAAAAATTTTTGACAGCTATACAGTGTAGAAACTGTATAAACTGGACCATGGTTTATGATCAGATCTGGTTTTGGAAAAAAGCAGGGGCAAGATTTAGAACATATGGAATTTATTTGAGAAGTAATTCTCAGCTATGACTAAGAGCCTGTGCTCAAATGCCTGGGAAAGTTTAAAAGAAAATGTTTGCAAAGTAAATCATACAACTTGTTTGCTAAATTGTAGGACTTAAATAGGGTACTCACGGACCTTTGTAATTACGTACTAAAGTTTTGAAGTTTTCTCTTTTAATTAATTTCTCTTGGTTTTGGGACACCTGGGTGGCTCAGCAGTTGAGCATCTGCCTTCGGCTCAGGTTGTGATCCCGGGGTTCTGGGATTGAGTCCTGCATCAGGCTCCCTGCGAGGAGCCTGCTTCTCTCTCTGCCTGTGTCTCTGCCTTAAAAAAACCTTAAAATTTTTTTTTCTCTTGGTTTTATTTTAATGCTGTGATTCAATTTGTGAGTTTATTCAATTAAGGAATTTATTTCAAAAGGTTTTCTCTTCCCCTTTACCCCCAGAGATCCTGAAAACATTCACATTCAAACAGTCACTCCAGAGTTAGTTTATAAGAAAGATACCCTGCATGTGTGTGTATTAGCTTCTTGTGTTGTTTTTTTCTTAATTGTACAAGTTACAATTACAATGTTTACTGTGTTTGTTTATATCAAGATAGTACATGACATAAACATCCCAAGTAAGTGTTGTACCACGGAAAGTGATGTAGGAAAAGGCAATAGTACTATGGTTATATTTCTGAAAGAAATACCCATTTTTGTCATTTCCCAAATTTTTATTGGTGGAATTATGTTGAGGAAATGTTTCTATTTTACATTAATTGTTCCTAATCTCCACTGCGTCCATCCTGCTTCTCACGTCACCATTACGTTATTACAACTAAGCGTTTCATAAGCCAAGAAAGATCATTATTACTCAACTCAGTTTCTTTTTATCACACACATAAATATGGCACTAGCACAATAGTGAAATTGGGGGTGCAATAAAAAGTCCATATCATTTTTCAAAGAAGATGAATAATAGAGAAAATAATATATCTACATATATGGGTTTAGAAATTAGGAAATAGGAAAATAATCTCGTCACTAACTCTGCAGCTTATTTTTTTTTTCATTGGCTTTACCTTATGATAGCCATACTCACAAGTATGGTTTGTGGGATAAGTCTTATTTTTGGTCCTGCAGTATATTTTTTATTATGTAAAATTGGTATATGAGGTTTGACAGAGTAGTTAGGAATACGGACTGTAGAGTCAGAATGCTGGGTTCATGCTGTAGCTCTGCTGCCAGCTATTTGTGTGTGACCTTGAACACATTACTTAGCCTCTTTGGGTCTCAATTTCCTTATCTATGAAATGGGAATAATAATAGCACCTTTTTCATATATCTATTTTAAGAATTGAAGGAGAATTCTCAGCCCACAGTAAGTGTTCAGTAATTATTGTTATATGTATGCTCTAGAATCCATTACTGCATTTATCTGATGGGAGTGACCTGTTCACTATTCTCTTCATGCTGTTAGGCTTGTTATCCATCCTACAACATACTCCCCTACCTCAGACGCCTTTCCTGGTTCCCAGCTACTATCTAGTAGAGCCTTGTTTTTCTTTTTTTAGTTGTCAGCTCAGCACAGCAGGGAAATCAACCTTAAGGAGGAAGGAGTATGGAGAATTGGGAGGGTGCTTTGCATCTCTTGTTTTTGAAGAGTTACTGCTCTTTCTCTTTTAGCCCACTATGGCCATTTGTATAGCAGTCTGCCCTCCAGAGTTTTGACTTGAAGTACAATAGTGCATATTTTCTTTTCCCCTGCAAAACCAATTTCTAAGTAAAGAACCTTGTGTGAAAAAAATCATCATAAATTACTAATTGTTTTTTTGTGTGTGTGACTGAGTCTTTTTCTAAAGATATAAATGAGTTTAGTTTCCCATTGCTACCTACATAGATACTGATAGCTACTTATGTTATACACCATATATCACGACATATTACAGAAATACTAATGATCAAAAATATTTAGTTTGTTGCCATCCTCAATAGTACTATGAGGAACAGTATTTCCTATAGTAGCTTATTGCAAGTACCTATTATGGCTGTCAGAAATAACTTTATCAATTTAACAATGGTTGTGTTGAGTTTCCACTGTGGCAAGAGATTTTCCTAGACAGTGATTGTTAAAGAACCAGTAAGACATTATCTCCACCTTTATAGGAATGGAAAGATAACTGTAATAATATAGGCAGTGTGAATACTGTCACTCGTGTTAGTAAGAGATGTTTATAACTGACATCTGTGATCATTCCTTCAGTGTACAGCCTCAGCCTCAGCATCCTCCTCAACCTGGCACCACAGAAACCTGCTATCACTGAGATTGACTTGTGAAGCTAATACTGTATATCGTTCAGTGCTCTTGTAGAAGTTTGCTCAAGGTATTACTATGGAAGCCCAGAGATTCAAAAATCTTGCTCTGTGTAAAACAGTTTTAAGTTGAAGAAGTACAAATGCTTTTAATCTTTTGGGTGTTGGGAAAGACATACTGAACTGGAAATGTTATAAGCCCACAGGTACATGTTTGAAAGAGATGCTTTAAAAGGTAAATAAAAGGAGTCTTGTATAGTTACCACTCTTTCCCATTGTGTGTAATATTGATGTCTTCCAAATAGGTATTTCGTTCTAAGCATTGATGTGCTGGAAAAGATCGACTGCCGGCACTTAGGTATTTGTGTATGTGCATGCATGTGTACGTGCATGTAACCCTGATTTGTAATGCTTGCTGATTTCCATGGTGTAAATATTCCCACCTTAGCTAACTTCAACCCAAGACCATGAATTAATATAGACTGAGAAGCAATGTACAGTGGCTTCCCTAGAGCCACTGTGAGCCTTCCCCTGCCCACTGTGAGCCCCCGATCTCTCGTCCTCTACTTTCTCTGTCACCCCTGTATTAATTAGGTTACTCTCTGCTTTGCTTATATGCTTTTCTATCTTGCCTAATGCCTTCCTCTCTTGTCCTCTTCTTCCCTTCCATTCTCTCCCCATTATTGCAAAATTGGAATAAGCAATTTAAGAAATTACATATACACTGGGATATCTTAATTCTTTCTTAAGGTTTTAACAATCTGCCGTTATGGAAATACTGAGCAATTGTGTTTAAAATACATTAACATTTAGCTACTAAGATGTAAACTGTGACTCTGGGAATTTATTTAATGAATTTTCACTTTTTTTTACAAATCACGAAGACTATTAGAAGTTTGCTTAATTCACAAATTAAGAATTTAAAACAAATGAATGATTTTAATTTCTCTCTCCAAACGTATTTTTACTGGTAAATACTGAGAAGGGTAGCGAAATGTTAAGAGAAGCAGTAGTAGCATTAAATGCAGATGCAGAGGAGGTAATCATTGGATTATATAAATTATTAATTTGTTGAAGCTCCCCCCCCCCGCCCACATAAAGCCACATTGACTAGGGGATAAGACATGGGGAAAAATAAAGTCCTGAAGCCACAATTGATTCAGCTCAAGATATACAGTATTTCTGATATTTGACTTGGGGAGAACACGGAAGGTACATTTTCTTCTTTTTTTTTTAACTTCTAAAAAATTTTGTTTAAATTAAATTAATTAACATATATAATGTATTGTATTATTGGTTTCAGAGGTAGAGTTCAGTGATTCATTGGTCTTGTATAACACCCAGTGCTCATCACATCATGTGCCCTCCTTCATGCCCATCACCCAGTTACCTCATCCCCCCAATCCCCTCCTCTCTAGCAACCCTCACTTTGTTTCCTATAATTAGGAGTCACTTATGGTTTGTCTCCTTCTCTGATTTCGTTTTGTTTTATTTTTTCCTTCCTTCCCCTATGATCCTGTGTTTTGTTTCTTAAATTCCACATATGAGTGAGACCATATGATAACTGTCCTTTTCTGATTGACTTATTTTACTCAGCATAGTATCCTCTAGTTCCATCCACGTCATTGCAAATGGCAAGATCCCATCTTCTTTCTGATGGCTGAGTAGTATTCCATTGTATATATATCATATCTTCTTTATCCATTCATCTGTCAGTGGACATCTGGGCTCTTTCCATAGTTTGACTCTTGTGGACATTGCTGCTATGAACATTGGGTTGCAGGTGCCCCTTCAGATCACTACATTTGTGTCTTTGGGGTAAATACCCAGTAGTGCAATTGCTGAGTCATAGGGTAGCTCTATTTCCAACTTTTTGAGGAACCTCCACACTGTTTTCCAGAGTGGATATACCAGCTTGCATTCCCACCAACAGTGTAACAGGTTCCCCTTTCTCCACATCCTTGTCAACATCTGTCATTTCCTGCCTTGTTCATTTTAGCCATTCTGGCTTGTGGTTTGATTTGTATTTATTTCCCTGATGCCGAGTGATGTGTAGCATTTTCTTCATGTGTCTGCTGGCCATATGTATGTCTTGTTTGGTGAATTTTCTGTTCATGTCTTCTGCCCACTTCTTGACTGGATTATTTGGTTTTTGGATGTTGTGTTTGTGAAGTTCTTTATAGATTTTGGATACGAGCCCTTTATCTGATATGTCATGTGCAAATGTCTTCTCCCATTCTGTAGGCTGTCTTTGGTTCTGTTGACAGTTTCCTTCACTGTGCAGAAATTTTTTATCTTGATGAAGTCCCAGTAATTCATTTTTGCCTTTTTTCCCCTTGCCTTTGGAGATGCGTCTAGCAAGAAGTTGCGTGGCTGAGGTCACAGAGGATGCTGCTGCCTGTGTACTCCTTTAGGATTTTGATGGATTCATGTCTCACATTTAGATCTTTCCACCATTTTGAGTTTATCTGGTGTAAGAGAATGGTCCAGTTTCATTCTTCTGCACGTAGTTGTCCAATTTTCCCAACACCATTTGTTGAAGAGGCGTCCTTTTTCCAGTGGATATTCTTTCCTGCTTTGTTGAGTGTTAGTTGACCATAGAGTTGAGAGCCCATTTCTAGGTTCTCTATTCTGTTCCATTGATCTACATATCTGTTTTTGTGCCAGTACCATGCTGTCCTGATGATTACAGCTTTGTAAGAGAGCTTAAAGTCAGGCCTTGTGATGCCCCAGCTTTGGTTTTCTTTTTCAACATTCCTCTGTCTATTCAGGGTCTTTTTGTTTCCATACAAGTTTTAGGATTATTTATTCCAACTTTGTGAAATAAGTTGATGGTAGTTTGATAGGGATTGCATGGAATGTGTAGATTGCTCTGTGTAGCATAGACATTTTTAACAGTATTTATTCTTCCAATCCAAGAGCATGGAACATTTTAACATTTCTTTGTGTCGTCTTCAATTTCTTTCATGAGTGTTCTGTAGTTTTCTGAGTACAGATCCTTTACCTTGGTTAGGTTTATTCCTAGGTATTTTATGGTTTTTGGTGTAATTATAAATGGGATTGACTCTTTAATTTCTCTTTCTTCTGTCTCATTGTTAGTGTATAGAAATGCATCTGATTTCTGTGCATTGATTTTATCTCCTGCCACTTTACTGAATGCCTGTATGAGTTCTAGGAGAAGGTATATTTTTATCGGCATGAGGACATTAATGTGTTACAGGAAAAGCTGTGTTACAGGAAAATCATTGGCCATCTCCTGCAGTGTTAACAAACTTGGATACATCACTGGATGCTATTGGCAGTACCACAGACATATACAAGTTCAGTAGATCCCAGGATTTCCTGAGAATTCCAAAGGCAGAAGACTGTCTGGAGTAACCTACCAGTAATTTTGGAGAATGTTTTTACCCAGTGAAATTCAGCAGTGATTAACCCCTTGAAAAACTGAGGTTGCAGCATTTCTTACATTACCTGTGTTCTTATAGGTAGATTAAACTTCAGTATCTGACTAAAGGTCATGCAGCCATATATTCCCAAAAAAGTGTTTTCCTAAATGCATTCTTTCTGGTCAAAATCAAAAGAAAAGTATTTGTTATGATGAATGTATGAATGTATGTGTAGGATATTTGGAGTATTTAAGTAGCTTGTAAGATGTCAGTTCTATTTTGACTTTCACATACCTACTTTTTTATAGCCGAAAAGTAGTTTGACCTAATTTTTTTGCTGTTTTTTTTTTTTTAGCCACCTTTATTTTAGAATTATATATGTTCAAGTAGTAATTAGGATGATAATATGTAGATACAGGTGTTGAGGAGGCAATATGTTATGGTTATATCTGGTATTTAAAGACATTTTCCACAATGCTTGAATGCTTTAAAATATTCTTAGCATAACCTCCTGTAACCTCCTGTTAAGAGATTGCTGCGAAAGAGGGAATAAAGCAAAAGTAGCTTAAAAGCAACAAAAACCCAAGATAAACAACTTCCATTTCTTGTTCAAATGACTCAATATTCAGGGAATTTCATTTTGTACAACCTAGAGATGATATTATTAGATCGCAGTGGATTATACGAAATTTTGCAATGTACCCCTCTTTCACTATCTTAACTAGATTCTATGAAAATGGCCAATTCTTTCTTGAATGAATGCTTTTCTCCTTCCTCATGAGTGTAGATGGCTTTATTAAAAAATAACAAACTTTAATTTAAGTTAATTTGAATAGTTATAAATTCTAGAAGCAGAGAGGATTTGCCATTTGCCCTAATAAACACTGTTACATTTAAGAAGTCTTGACATTCAGTATATGCTGATGAGATTTCACTCTTATACTAGACTTCCAGTAGCAACTTCTGATCTTATTAAAAACAAAATATATATATAGCTATATGTATACATACATACACCTTTTAATTGGCTTACATGAAAGAATGAATTTAAGAGGGAGCAAGTACAACTTTATACTAATCAACTTAAGACCATTATACGAATAATATAAAATTTAATTTTTGTAAATAAGCATATTATCATCCTTTTTAAAAAGGATTTTATTTGAGAGGAGAGAGAAAGAGAGCACAAGCAAGGAGAGTGGTAGAGGAGAGGAAGAAGCAGGCTCTCTGCTGAGCAGGGAGACCAATGAGGGGCTCAATCCCAGGATCCCAGGGCCATGACCTGAGCTGAAAGCAGATGCTTAACTGACTGAGCCACCCAGGTGCCCAGCATATTATCATCCTTAAACAAAGGGAAACAAAACTGGAGAGTTTGAATAACTTGACCAAGATTACACAGTTTTCAGGGTTATAAACCAAGAATGAAATACAAACTAGTTCACTCTCCTGAAGAGGGAGAAATAAGGGAGGATTCCTAAAGCATCATTCTCCAAAAACTTAAATTTCTTTACCTAGCATATTTCAGTAAGAAAAGTATCATTACTGGTAAAAGTAAAGAAAATATGAAAGTAATATTAAATTTAAGTGAGTGTTGGATCTAAATAGGTGATGTCCAGTGGGGTGGAGTTCATAATGAGACACTGGCTTAATAAGTACAATAAACAACATTCAATATTGAAATAGTAAGTGACATTCAAGTTGAAATTAAATATATTACAGTGGTATTCAGCTAAACTTACATAGCACTTTTTTTCTTTTTAGCTGAAGACTTGGTTTTTCAAGAGTAATTTGCTTACATGCTTACATTAAAGGATATAAAGTAAAAAAGTTTTGGTCTTTGACTTTGTATTGCTTATTATATGAAGGTCTTGTTCATATATTCATACTTTATGTGAGTTTAGCTTTTGAGTTCTAGTTTAGAAGAGCTTGGGCTTTTTGACCCAAGAGAAGGACTGCCTATTGTGTAGCTATGAAGAGGAACTTGACCAGGATGGAGGACTGAGCCTTAGGCTAGCTCTGGACAAGCGGCCAGAACTTCATCCTGAGAAGCTGTTTGGGAGAAGGGAACAGGACAGAAGTTGGAAGAAGGCAGATCATTTGCCTGTAATCCCAAGTGATCTAATTTTCCCAGTTCCAAATACTATTGGGAAAATAATCCATTTTTATCTCAGACTGCTTATAGGTATCTTCTGAATTAACTGTGTTCAGTCTGCTCATGAAATATCTTTATGGTCTTTCCACTGTGTGTGGATTGACTCTGTCGGTATCTCGACAGGAAATTATTTTTGCAATGAGCTATACCATCTAGGTTTTATTTCTGTAAATAGCATCGTCTGTTGTAGCCTTCTCAAGCAGTTGCTTTAGCTAGTACCACAGAATATTATTAAAAAAATTTTTTTCAAAACTTTGAGTCTTTTAGTACTTTGAAAGTTTGTGGTAGAAAATTGCAGTCTTCTATCCTGGTATTATTGAGTAGGTTGAGGATAATGGAACACTATAATCACCGATTAGTGATGGGCTGTGATTGGTATCAACAAAGCTGGATTTTAACAAAAACCTGAAAAGGGGAAAATAAGTAAAAGTCAAAGAATTACCTTTTAGATTTGTTTTATTCCATTGCTGTTCATTTAACGTGACACACGAGTTGTAAGGTTTTCAATAGTGAAGCATTAAAAACAGGAATTAAAAAAAAAGATTTAGTTATTTATTTGAGATAGAGAGAAAACATACACCCATGCAAGCAGGGAAAGAGGCAGAGGGAGAGAGAAGCAGACTTCCCAGTGAGTGCAGAGCCTGATGTGGGACTTGATCCCAGCACCCTGAGATCATGACCCCTGTTGAAATCAAGAGTCTGATGCTTAACCAACTGAGACACCCAGGTGCCCCCAAAATAGGAATTGTTAATAGAAATAGGATAGCACTTGAAAATCTATGATCTGTAGAAAATTATAATTTGTGTGTAGTTAGACACACACATGCACACAATGCAAATGTGTTTGGAGAATTGTTCATCTAATCACATAAGAACTTTCTTTTTGTGGGTGATTTATGAGCACTTCCTGGTGGCTACATATTAGAACCACTTGAAACAGCAAAAGAAAAGGTAAGTAAAAACTTGATTGCCTGGCTTTATAGAAGTAACACACTGCACCCACAGTTCAAGTGTGTTTACTCAGTAAATGCAGTATCATAAAGTATTATCCAATATCAGATTTGCTTCTCTGCTGCAGAAAATAAGTGAAATAGCAGATAATTTGATTTTTTAAATGGACCAATATCTATAAAAATAAATTACTTTTATCCAAAGTTTAGAATTATAAATGGTTAAGAATTGTAAGATATTTAAATTGTAAGATAATAAAATTGTAAGATAATGTAAAATCTTTTTTTTTTTTTTTTAAGATAATGTAAAATCTTAAAAAGGTCTTACTTCAATAAATAAAATACAATCAACTTACTAAGACCTTTTTAAGATTTTACATTATCAATATCTAGGGAGAATATTAAAATTGGTTTTGTATTTTTCCTAAAGCCTCTTAGTAAGTTCATGCAAAGTAACACATTCCACAAATATTATGGGATCTTGAATCTCCTGAACTCTGTGACTTCACACCGCCCCCTCCCCCCCAGCCTGGAATTACCTCTGAAAGAAGTTTCATCAAGACTCTTGATGAAAAATCTGGGGAGAAAGAGTTGAAGTGAGCCAGAATTTCATTTCTCTAGATGTTTCTTTAGACCTTATGAAAGTGAAGTCACCAGAATTGTATCCTGGTTCACATTTTTAATTACAGTTTTCTGCACTTTTATATCTCATTTTCCTTTATTATGCAGTAGCAAAAATAGCTGTTGTAAACCTACCAAAAAGTAAGCACCTTCTTTAATATGTACTTGGAAGATTTCAGAATTGAAGAATTTTGTCCATGTGATTGACCAGTTTGTGCGGATGAAAGGCATGCATCCCCTGGGTGATGTACAAAGATAAGGGTCAGAAGAAGCCAAATTGGGTTGTAAATCCACTTTGTGTCCTTTGGAAAATGATGTTGGCATTTCCATTTTGATGTCTTGAGTTTAGAATCAGCTGTGGTGAACAGCGGTTCATTGTACACCAAAAACACATAATATTTTAAATGTAAAACCACACATATGTTATACTGGCTTAAGAAAAAAATAGGTTCTTGGCTATCTACTATAGATTAGTATTGTTTTGTTAAATTAATTTCAATTCAGTTCCTACCTTTGAATAACTACACTTTAATACATGGGAAATTCTAAGACTGAACACATAGTAGACATTGTAAATTCTGTGAAGAAGGAACCATTTTGCGAAAGGCTGCCATATCTCAAATCTATGCTTGTTTTTCAAAAATATGTATATTTCTCTTTTCATTTTTATAAAAACCTTAAGAGGCATGGGGGTGAAGACACTGAGACTTAGCTATTTTGATGCTGAAGTTAAAATGGAACTGGGTCTAGTTTTAATATTCATGTGCTTAAAACATTACAGATAATTTTTAGATTTTGAACTTCATTACTCATATAAAATCAGTTTTAATCTTGATTTTTAATAAATATTATATCTTCTATATCTCCTATATTTCTTCATTTTTTTTGTTTTTAGATTTGCTCATTTTTTTCCTCTTTCTTTCTCCTACTCATTCTATTAATGTGAAACTGAAATAATAAATAAATTTCAGATGTACTAAACAGAAAAAATGAGAAAGGGGAGAAAAACATCTAATAGAAACAACAATAGATACGATTTGTTGAGTGTTTACTATGTGGAAAGTACTATGTTAAATTCATCATAAAATCAAGAACATATATATATCTTTCTTCTGCACTGCATGCTTTTCCTACATATCAGACTTAGTCCTACCCCCTTGCCTTTATTTATGGTGTTCCTTGTTTCTAGAATATTTTTGTCTCTTCAGTGTATCCAGTTCACATTCACCCTCCAAATACTTCCTTGACTCATTTAGTTCTCAAGGATCTTTACTGTTGCTAAAATTCTGATGTATTTATTTATGAGTAGTTCTCAATATCATGTAAAACTAATTGATTTTGTCTTTCAGTTTTTCGAAAAACTTTAGCAGTGTTTTAAGGGCATCAAATATTTGTTGAATGAATAAAATTTTCCTCTCTTCTCAAGTAGACATTAAATTTCTGGAAGGTTTAGTTCATGTCTTAATTTTTTCCTTTTCTCATAGATTTCCACAATGTGCTTGACATATACATAAATACCTAGTGATTGATTGGACATGGGAGAGTCCAGGCTGTCTTCCTTTCAGGACTTTTATGGGAAAATACCTTCTCATAATGTGCATATAGATACACTTTAACTGAAGGGTAATACTGTAGATTCAGATACAGAAATGTATCAGTAGGTAAATACAGAATGAGATTATCTATGTCATTTTGGAGATATTAAAAGGTATAAATTTTGAGCGCTTAACTATATGTAAGGCACTGAACTAAATGTTTTGCATTCATTATCTTAGTCCTTAGAACAAGTTAAGTTGGGGGGGCAGTGGTACAGCGGGCACTCAGAATGATTAAACAGCAGCTTGTTCAAAAGGCTCCAGTTTAAACCCAGGTATTCTTGGTTTTAAATATATGTACTTGTGTTGTATATTGCATATCATCTTACTCAGCGTCATTGTTGGAGTTTTCTATTTGAGAAATATCTCCCTTTTTAAATTCATTAAATTTAAATATATTAGATCGTGCTTATTTCCAGCATAACATAAACATTCAATAAATGTTAGCCTTTATTGTTACCATTTTTCCAAATTACACATAAGTGTAATTTGTAATTCTTCCTCCTCCTCCCTCCTCCTTCCTCCTCCTTCCAGCATAACATAAACATTCAATATGTGTTAGCCTTTATTGTTACCATTTTTCCAAATTACACATAAGTTCATGACACTGTCTTCCTCCTAAGTGAAGGCAGAATCAGGTATTTATTACCTCTGTAAAATCTGGATGTGAGTGTGTTTATGTATTTGGAATTTCATGAGAGCAAAGATTTAGTGTGTGAGAATTAAAAGTGAACTACTTTGCTACTTTCCACTCATCTCTCTCTAGAAAGATGCCTACATAGTACATCAGGAGAGATGCCTGTCTGAGCTCACAAAGGGAATCAGTGATGGATGTCAGAGGTATCTAAAGTTGGTTGTTGATGTCTTAGAAGAGATTTTGAGTATTGATCTACTTTATATGTCTTATTTATTTATTTATTTATTTATTTATTTATTTATGATAGTCACACAGAGAGAGAGAGAGAGGCAGAGACACAGGCAGAGGGAGAAGCAGGCTCCGTGCACCGGGAGCCCGACTGGGATTCGATCCCGGGTCTCCAGGATCATGCCCTGGGCCAAAGGCAGGCGCCAAACCGCTGCGCCACCCAGGGATCCCTACTTTATATGTCTTTATACAAAGATTTTAAGTTTTCTTTTCAAGATCCGTCATATTTTTCTGGGAATTAGAGAATGATAATCGTGGAAGGCACTAACACTCTAGTTTTCATTTTTGGGTTTACTATCTTTGTACACTTAGATATGGAATTTGAGAAATACAACTTAACTAGCCATTAGAAACGACAAATACCCACCATTTGCTTCAACGTGGATGGAACTGGAGGGTATTATGCTGAGTGAAGTAAGTCAATCGGAGAAGGACAAACAGTGTATGTTCTCATTCATTTGGGGAATATAAATAATAGTGAAAGGGAATAGAAGGGAAGGGAGAAGAAATGGGTAGGAAATATCAGAAAGGGAGACAGAACATAAAGACTCCTAACTCTGGGAAACGAACTAGGGGTGGTGGAAGGGGAGGAGGGCGGGGGGTGGGGGTGAATGGGTGTTGGGCACTGAGGGGGGCACTTGATGGGATGAGCACTGGGTGTTATTCTGTATGTTGGCAAATTGAACACCAATAAAAAATTTATTATTAAAAAAAACTTAACTAGAGAACAATAAGTTCAGTGAAACTAAGTGAAAGTAAAACATTTTCATTGAAATTTTAGAATTTTGATATAATTTTAGACTTATGGCAAAGTCAGAAGATGATATAAGAAACTCATATATTCTTTAACCTATTATAAAGTAATTATATATTTTAAAAATAGAGTTTTCTCTTCATCTTAGCATTTGCTAATTATATAATGGATCATATTATCACAGTAGTAAATTATAAATTTTGTTAACTATAAATATCCATTCATCTTTATTGAGATATCATGGGCATATAGTACTGTGTTAAGTTTAAAGTGTGTGGGTTGACTTGATACACGTATGTATTTCCAAATGATTACCATCACGGCCTTAGCTAACACTTCCATCCTGTCACATAATTACTATTTTTTTGTGTGAGAACATTAAGAGTCTGTGTTTAATTTGAATGCTTTTTAAAGGTTTCTTCTGTTGAAGATTACCTCCCACCATATTGTTTTTCTTAGAAATGTCTGTTTCTTGCATTTAGTCTCTGGCTCCCACACCGAAAACTCCTTCTTCACAATATTCTTACAGATCCAGAGAAAAATATTTATCTGTTTTAAAGTGTAAGTAAATCACAGTTTGGAGTTTGGAGCTAATATGCTGTTCACTGAAATGAAATCAGGTACTATTTTAGTAGGTTTGGAAATATATGAACATTCAGGCAAATTCCAAGTGTAAGAAATCTGATTAAATAGAAAAAATGAGCCTTATTGTATTTTGCAGCTGTAGAATAACATTCTAGTGGCAAATAGAAGACCTTTATATGGGATCCCTGGGTGGCGCAGCGGTTTGGCGCCTGCCTTTGGCCTGGGGTGTGATCCTGGAGACCCAGGATCGAGTCCCACGTCAGGCTTCCTGGTGCACAGAGCCTGCTTCTCCCTCTGCCTATGTCTCTGCCTCTCTCTCTCTCTCTCTCAATCTCTCTCTCTCTCTCTGTGTGACTATCATAAATAAATTTAAAAATAAATTTAAAAAAATTATTAAAAAAAGACCTTTATATTGTTCAATTTTAAACCGATGTTAAACTGACTGCATTAAACCAATATAATTAAAGGTGTTTGGAAATTTAATATCTGTGCTATTTCTTAGTTGAAACTTAAAATATGAAAGTAAATATTCAGATGAGGATCTCAACATATGTATTTGTTTTTTATTATTCACATTATTGTTGGGAATAAGTGAAATAATTTGTGAAAACAACTTTGCAACGTAGAAAATACTATACAACATATAAGATATTTTTATTTCATTTATAGAAGCTATCAAGAGAACAAAAACTGTTTAAGTAAGTTGAATAAAGGAGCTGGTTTTTTAATATTGCATGAAATTATACAGAAGTTAATGTATTTGCATTTTTAATTTCAGATTCAAAACGCAAATGATGTATTAATTGCTCCACTTGAGAAATTTCGCAAAGAGCAGATAGGTGCAGCAAAAGTAAGTGTTACATTTTATTATTCAGATATTCTCCTGATAATTAAAGATGACATACTTTCAGATGTTACATTTTTGAAATTAGAGTGACCTTTTAAAAAATTTTTTACATCATTCTTAACTTTTGTACAAAGCCTGTTACAAAGACTGGAATTCTTTTATAAACACAAAGGATATTCTTGTACTGCATAGAGAAAGTCAGCATTTATAAGTGAGTTCCTTCCATACCAACAGTTGTAGGAATTTAACTATTTTAAACAGAATGAAATTAAGGTAAAATTGAGGAGCTTTTTTCCTAACCATATAAAATAAAAATTAGGTATAGGGTATACTTAAAACTCAGGCAGTAATTTTAAAAGAACTTTTATTATTTTTTGTATTTTTTCATTATTCATAAAAATGTGTTTGTGAGGGGCACCTGGGTGGTGCTGTTGTTGGTTAAGCATTCCACTCTTGGTTTCAGCTCAGGTTGTGATTTCAGGGTCCTAAGATCAAACCCTGGATTGGGCTCCGTGCTCAGCATGGAATCTGTTTGGGAATCTCTCTCCCTCTCCCTTTGCTCCTCCCACTCATGCTCCCTCTCTTTCAAATAAATAAATAAATCTTTTAAAAAAAATGTGTTCGCGAAAAAACTTTTGACATGTTTCTCAAGCCTTTGCATTAGTGCTTAATTGATTACAGACCAATTAAAATTTCCCTGAGCCTAACAATTTCTGAAATTTACTTGCATCTTCTCTCTTGGGTCTATACTTTACCTGCTCAACATTATATAAGGACATAAAATTTAGGGTTTCCAAAACAGAAATCACCATCTCCCATCCTTCCTCCATC